>NW_011494896.1:7639370-7644170 GCF_000754665.1 Bison bison bison
GATGTTTTTCTGGAACTCTCTTGCTTTTTCTATGATCCAGTGGATGTTGGCAATTTGATCTCTGGTTCCTCTGCCTTTTCTAAAACCAGCTTGAACATCAGGAAGTTCACGGTTCACATATTGCTGAAGCCTGATTTGGAGAATTTTGAGCATTACTTTACTAGCGTGTAAGATGAGTGCAATTGTGTGGTAGTTTGAGCATTCTTTGGCATTGCCTTTCTTTGGGATTGGAATGAATACTGACCTTTATGAAATACTACAAAGTAAAGCAATCTACCCATTATTGCAGCCCCAGAAGGCAAAGAGCAAAAAGAGGAAGAGGTTATTTAAAGAAATAATGGTTGAGGACATCCCAAATCTGGGGAGAGGTTTGGACAATCTCATTTATGAAGCTTATAGGTCCTCTAAAATATTCAACTCAAAGAGATCTCCAAGACACATTTTAATAGAACAATAAAATCAAAAGCAAAGAGAAAAAAAAAAAAAAACACATATACAAGGGGATTTCTGCAAAACTATTTGCCGATTTCTTAGCAGTACTTCACAGACTGGTTGAGAGTGGGATTAGATATTCACAGTGCCGAAATGGAAAAACTACCAACAAGGAATACTTTTCTATCAAAGTTGTCCTTCAGAAATGTTGGACAGATAGAGTCTCTCCCAATCTCCCAGACAAATAAAACGTAAGAAAATTTATCACTACTAGACCTGACTTTCTAGGACTGGTGAAATTAAGCTATGCTAATTATAAATATAGATTAAAGGAAGAGTCAAGAGGATGTCTTGTTGGACTGAAAGTTGGATAGACAGTGATTGTTTCATTTTATTTAAAGATGGAAATGTATTACTCTACATACTTAAGGTTATATTATTATAGGCTTATTTGTTTTAGAACAGAGGAACTTTTTTTGTTTTAACTTTCACAGTCTAAGTATCTAAAAGAGAAGTAACAAAAAGATCATGTGTGGTATTTGCATTTCTCACAGTAGGTACATTATGACTTTAATGTTTTATGTTAAACATATATATTTTTGAAAGTATGTATTTTTGAAAGTAAAATGCAAGTGAGGCTGAGAGGAGCTACCCTGCTTCCGAGGTCAGGGGCAGAAGCCGGGAGGACCCCATGCCCTAAGGGCGGCGGCCAAGAGGAGTTACCCCACACGTGAGGTGAGGTGCAGCGGCTGAGAGTGCCAGGCTGCAACGGCGCAGGAAAGGCCTAGAGGAGCTACCCCGTGTCCGAGGTCAGGGGCGGCGACAAGAGGAGTTACCCCATGCCCCAAGCCCGAGGCCAGGGGCGGCGGCCGGGAGGAGCAACCCATGACCTGAGGCCAGGGGCGGCGGCCAGGAGGACCAACCCCACGACCAAGGAGCCGTGGCTGCGCGGGCGCAGGGGGGCCTAGAGGAGCTAGCCCACGATGAAGATCAGGAAGGGCGGCAGTGAGGAGATACCCCTCATCCAAGGTAAGGAGCAGTGGCTGCACTTTGCTGGAGCAGCCGTGAAGAGATACCCCATGCCTAGGTAAGAGAAACCCAAGTAAGACGGTTGGTGTTGCAAGATGGCATCAGAGGGCAAACACACTGAAACCATAATCACAGAAAACTAGTCAATCTAATCACACTAGGACCACAGCCTTGTCTAACTCAATGAAACTAAGCCATGCCCATGGGGCCACCCAAGACGGGCGGGTCATGGTGGAGAGATCTGACAGAATGTGGTCCACTGGAGAAGGGAATGGCAAACCACTTCAGTATTCTTGCCTTGAGAACCCCATGAGCAGTATGAAAAGGCAAAATGATAGGATACTGAAAGAGGAACTCCCCAGGTCAGTAGGTGCCCAATATGCTACTGGAGATCAATGGAGAAATAACTCCAGAAAGAATGAAGGGATGGAGTCAAAGCAAAAACAATACCCAGCTGTGGATGTGACTGGTGATAGAAGCAAAGTCCAATGCTGTAAAGAGCAATATTGCATAGGAACCTGGAATGTCCCGTCCATGAATCAAGGCAAACTGGAAGTGGTCAAACAAGAGATGGCAAGAGTGAATGTTGACATTCTAGGAATCAGCGAACTAAAATGGACTGCAATGGGTGAATTTAACTCAGATGACCATTATATCTACTACTGCAGGCAGGAATCCCTCAGAAGAAATGGAGTAGCCATCATGGTCAACAAAAGAGTCTGAAATGCAGTACTTGGAGGCAATCTCAAAAACAACAGAATGATCTCTGTTCGTTTCCAAGGCAAACCATTCAATATCACAGTAATACAAGTCTATGACCCAACCAGTAACGCTGAAGAAGCTGAAGTTGAACGGTTCTATGAAGACCTACAAGACCTTTTAGAACTAACACCCAAAAAAGATGTCCTTTTCATTGTAGGGGACTGGAATGCAAAGGTAGGAAGTCAAGAAACACCTGGAGTAACAGGCAAATTTGGCCTTGGAATACGGAATGAAGCAGGGCAAAGACTAATAGAGTTTTGCCAAGAAAATGCACTGGTCATAACAAACACCCTCTTCCAACAACACAAGAGAAGACTCTATACATGGACATCACCAGATGGTCAACGCCGAAATCAGGTTGATTATATTCTTTGCAGCCAAAGATGGAGAAGCTCTATACAGTCAGCAAAAGCAAGACCAGGAGCTGACTGTGGCTCAGATCATAAACTCCTTATTGCCAAATTCAGACTGAAATTGAAGAAAGTAGGGAAAACCACTAGACCATTCAGGTATGACCTAAATCAAATCCCTTATGATTATACAGTAGAAGTGAGAAATAGATTTGAGGGACTAGATCTGATAGATAGAGTGTCTGATAAACTATGGACTGAGGTTCATGACATTGTACAGGAGACAGGGATCAAGACCATGTCCATGGAAAATGCCGGGGTCCAGCCCCGGCTGATCCAGGGTATTTGAAGGGGAGACGGCTTCGGCAATTAATTTAAATATTCATCAAAGATATAAATAGTAATAGAATGAGGATAGCTCAGCAGGAAAATTCAGTGGAGAAAAGAGGCTGAGTAGCTTAGTTTACGCGGGAAACCAATAAAACTTCAAGACAAGAAGCTTGCACCACTTACGTAGGCCACAGGCATCCTTCCGTTCTCCTGAAGGACAGGAGACACTGAGGCCTCCCTGGTCGGATCTTAGAAGCCCAGGCAAAGTCAGTAAGCTTGGCGGGCTCCGTGCTCCAGATGGAGACTCAGCCAGAGTTTGATAGAGAGACATGGGGAGACCAGTATTTTGAGGAACTGATCCCAATTCTTTATTTTCCAGGGTCTGTTTTTATACACTGAGATGTTATACAAAAGTCACGTGGGGACAGCAGTCCTGACTTTTAAAGTCAGGTGCTTCATACAAATGTATACAGAGGTCTTAGGGGTGTTACATCATCTTCTGGCCAGGGGGGCCTGCTGACAATTTATGACCCTCTCCTTGTGACAGCGGTCAGTCAACAATTATTTCTCCCAGGGTGATTATTCTTAAAACAGATGCCACCCAAATAAAGTTACATTCCTATAGGGTGAGGCAGTAGTGGGTTTTAGTTAAGGAAAGAATTTACTTAGCCTAAGGTCTATTGTGATTTATATCAAAGGTTAATACTTATTTCTTCTATATATTCATTAATGTGTATAAGAGCAGGGGATGTGGAGACTTAGCAGTAAACATTGGCTCAACAAATGAAAAAACCTTCACCAATACAATTTCTAATCAGCCCATTATACTTATACTAATAGTTTTCTAAATTCTCTAAAGAACCTGTTTTAGAAGGTTTAAAGCATCTCTTGCCTCTCATGGTTGGGAGGCTGTGACAAGCCTGTGACATGTGGCTGGACAAGCCTGTCAGGCAGGCTAGAGAACCTTCAGAGGAGTTTGTAGGTTGAAACACTCCTGTCACACCCAGGAATTATTATTAACTGGAGCTCTAAGTTAACTCCTTCTCTGAAAGAGATGGTGGGGGACAGCCCCCGTAAAGACAGAGGTGTAGGTGAGAGCACAAAGTAGTAAAGTAGGCAGGATCTGGTTATGGGGGTAGATGTCGAGAATTTCCAGGGGGACTCCTGAGGATTGATCCCGCCTTTGCGTATGTCGAGCCTCCTTTCTCATTACCTTTGCCACGGGTGGAGTGCCTCACACTGGCGCCCAACAGGAAAAGAAATGCAAAAAAGCAAAATGGCTGTCTAGGGAGGCCTGACAAATAGCTGTGAAAAGAAGAGAAGCAAAAAGCGAAGGAGAAAAGGAAAGATATAAGTATCTGAATGCAGAGTTCCAAAGAACAGCAAGAAGAGATAAAAAAGCCTTCTTCAGCAATCAATGCAAAGAAATAGAGGAAAACAACAGAATAGGAAAGACTAGAGATCTCTTCAAGAAAATTAGAGATACCAAGGGGACATTTCATGCAAATGGGCTCGATAAAGGACAAAAATGGTATGGACCTAACAGAAGCAGAAGATATTAAGAAGAGATGGCAAGAATACACAGAAGAACTGTACAAAAAAGATCTTCACGACCCAGATAATCACAATGGTGTGATCACTGACCTAGAGCCAGACATCCTGGAATGTGAAGTCAAGTGGGCCTTAGAAAGCAACACTATGAACAAAGCTAGTGGAAGTGATGGAATTCCAGTTGAGCTCTTTCAAATCCTGAAAGATGATGCTGTGAAAGTGCTGCACTCAATATACCAGCAAATTTGGAAAACTCAGCAGTGGCCACAGGACTGGAAAAGCTCAGTTTTCATTCCAATCCCAAAGAAAGGCAAATGCCAAAGAATGCTCAAACTACCACACATTG
>NW_011494896.1:7644331-7644882 GCF_000754665.1 Bison bison bison
CCACACATTGCACTCATCTCACACGCTAGTAAAGTAATGCTCAAAATTCTCCAAGCCAGGCTTCAGCAATATGTGAACTGTGAACTTCCTGATGTTCAAGCTGGTTTTAGAAAAGGCAGAGGAACCAGAGATCAAATTTCCAACATCTGCTGAATCATGGAAAAAGCAAGAGAGTTCCAGAAAAACATCTATTTCTGCTATATTGACTATGCCAAAGCATTTGACTGTGTGGATCACAATAAACTGTGGAAAATTCTAAAAGAGATGGGAATCCCAGACCACCTGATCTGCCGCTTGAGAAATTTGTATGCAGATCAGGAAGCAACAGTTCAAACTGGACATGGAACAACAGACTGGTTCCAAATAGGAAAAGGAGTACGTCAAAGCTGTATTTTGTCACCCTGTTTATTTAACTTTTATGCAGAGTACATCATGAGAAACGCTGGACTGGAAGAAACACAAGCTGGAATCAAGATTGCTGGGAGAAATATCAATAACCTCAGATATGCAGATGATACCACCCTTATGGCAGAAAATGAAGAGGAAGCTTC
>NW_011494896.1:7644982-7666488 GCF_000754665.1 Bison bison bison
AGTTATGACCAACCTAGATAGCATATTCAAAAGCAGAGACATTACTTTGCCAACAAAGGTCCGTCTAGTCAAGGCTATGGTTTTTCCTGTGGTCATGTATGGATGTGGGAGTTGGACTGTGAAGAAGGCTGAGCACTGAAGTATTGATGCTTTTGAACTGTGGTGTTGGAGAAGACTCTTGAGAATCCCTTGGACTGCAAGGAGATCCAACCAGTCCATTCTGAAGGAGATCAGCCCTGGGATTTCTTTGGAAGGAATGATGCTAAAGCTGAAACTCCAGTACTTTGACCACCTCATGCAAAGAGTTGACTCATTGGAAAAGACTCTGATGCTGGGAGGGATTGGGGGCAGGAGGAGAAGGGGATGACAGAGGATGTGATGGCTGGATGGCATCACTGACTCGATGGATGTGAGTCTGGGTGAACTCCGGGAGTTGGTGATGGACAGGGAGGCCTGGCGTGCTGCGATTCATGGGGTCGCAAAGAGTCGGACACGACTGAGCTACTGAGCTGAACTGAACTGATATATATATATTGTATTTTATACATATACATATACATATATTGTATTTTATATATTTATATATTTCAACAAATATATTTTTGAAAGTAACATATACTACTTCACAAGTAGTCTGAATACTTTATTTCCTCCACGTTGTCCATTTTATTGGCAGTGTATTATGGTAACAGTCTATTATGATTCCTTGTATTTCCCTGGTGTCTGTTGTAACTTCTCCTTTCTCAGTTTTGATTTTTTTGATTTGATTCCTCTCCTTTTTTTTGCTTGATGAATCAGGCTAAAATTTTATCAATTTGATTTGCATTTTTGAAGAACCAACTTTTAGTTTCATTTCATTAATATTTTCTATTGTTTTCTTCATTTCTATTTATTTCTGCTCTAATCTTTTTTATTTCTTTCCTTTTGCTAACTTTGGATATTGTTTGATCTACTCTCTTTAGTTACTTTAGGTGTAAGGTTAGGTTGAGCTTTTTATTGTTTCCTGAGATAAGATTATATTGCTATTAATTTTCCTCTTGGAATTGGTTCAGCTGCATCCCATAGGTTATGATTTCATCTTCATTTGCCTCTAAGTATTCTTTTTTAATTTCCTCTTTGATTTTTTCAGTGATGCATTGCTTCTTTAGTAGCATGTTATTTATCCTCAGTGTGTTTGGGATTTTTCCAGGGTTTTTTTTTTTTCCCTTTGTAGTTTATTTCTTATAGTGTTGTGATCAGAAATGCTTTGGCATGATTTCTATGTTCTTAAATTTACCAAGATTCATTTTGTGGTCCAGTATGTGGTTAATCCAGAGAAGGCAATGGCGACCCACCTCAGTACTCTTGCCTGGAAAATCCCATGGACGGAGGAGCTTGGTAGGCTGCCGTCCATGGAGTCGCAAAGAGTTGGACACGACTGAGCGACTCCCCTTTCACTTTTCACTTTTATGCATTGGAGAAGGCAATGGCAACCCACTCCAGTGTTCTTGCCTGGAGAATCCCAGGGACGGGGGAGCCTGGTGGGCTACCGTCTATGGGGTCACACAGAGTCGGCCAGGACTGAAGCGACTTAGCAGCAGCAGCAGCATGTGGTTAATCCTGGAGAAAGTTCCATATGCACATGAGAAAATATGTATCCTACTGCTTTTAGATGGGGGTACTTAATAAATATCAGTTAAATCCATCTGGTCTAATGTATCATTTATAGTCTGTATTTCCTTTTTGATTCTGTCTGTATGGTCTGTCCATTGATGTAAGTGGGATGTTGAAGTCTCCTACTATTGCATTACTGTTGATTTCTCCATTTATAGATGTTGGTATTCACCTTAGATATTGAAGTGCTCCCATGTTTGCTGCATATGTATCTATAATTGTTATATCTTCTTATTGGATTGATCCCTTGAACATTATGCAGTCTCCTTCTTTATGTCAAGTAGCAGTCTTTATTTAGCCTCTACTTTGGAAGATAGTTTTGCAGATTATAGTATTCTAGGTTGATGCTTCTTTTCTTTTAATGTCTAAATTTTGCATTCCATTCTCATCTTTCTTGTGTGCTTTCTGAGGATAAATTTAATATAATTCTTATCTTTGTTTCTTTATAAGTATTTTTTCCTGTTTAGATACATGTTTTTTTATTTTTTATTGTTCTTTGTTTTTGGCAGTTTTCCTCTTTGGTGTTCTCTGAGCTTTTTAAATCTATAGTATTCTGTCTGCCATTAATTTGGGAGAAATTCTCAATCACTTTTTTTTCAAATATTTCTTCTGTTCCTTTCTTCTCTTTATGGTATATTACACACATTTGATACTTTTTGTTGACATCCCAAAGGCCTCAAATATTTGAATATTCTATTTTTTCTTTCTTAGTTTTTGTTCTTTTTGCTTTTTATTTTTTGGTTGTTCCTATTCCTGTGTCTTCAAGTTCAGAGATTCTTTCCACATCATGTGCAGTCTACTAATAAACTCACCAAAATCGTTCTTTATTTCTATTAGAGTTCTTTTGCTATCTAGCATTTATTTTTGGTTATTTTGTTAAGATTTTTGTCACTTTGCTTATATTGTCCATCTGTTCCTGAATGACGTCTACCTCATCCATTAGAACTTTTAGCATATCAACCATGGCTGTTTGAAATCACAAGTCTGAAGATTGCAGCATTTATAATATTTATTTTTAAATATTTATTTATTTAGGCTGTGCTAAGCCTTAGTTGGGCATCCCTGGTAGCTGACTGCAATGCAGGCAACACCGTTCAATTCCTGGTTTGGGAAGTTCCTCTGTAGAGGGTTAGACTACCTGCTCCAGCATTCATGGGCTTCCCAGGTGGCTGAGATAGCTCCAGTATTCTTGCTTGGAGAATCCCCATAGACAGAGGAGCCTGGCAGGCTATAGTTCATGGGGTTGCAAAGACTTGGATATGAGTGGGTGACTAAGCACAGTATAGCACAAAGGTCTTGGTTAGAACATGTGGGATCTTACTTGCAGTATGTGGGATCTTAGTTGCAGCATGTGGGATCTAGTTCCCTGACCAGGAATCAAATCCAGGACCCTCTGTATTGGGACATGGAGTTTTACCCACTGGAACACCAAGGAAGTATCTATGGTACTTCTGATTCTGATTATTGTTCTGTCTCTTCCAGTTGTGTGTGCGTATGTGTGTGTTTCCTTTTAGTATGCTATACTTTTTTTCTAAAGTTATACATGATATGCAGGCAAAAGGAACTGCTATAAATGAGTCTTTGGTAATGTGGTGGCAAGATATGAAGGAGGGGAAACACTCTATAGTCCTATCAAAAGGTATTGGTTTTTTAATGGGCCTGTGTCTCTGGACTCTGAATTTCACAAGTATTTCTCAGTTTGTTTTCTTTTTTAGGTTTGTTTCTCTTTCTCCCCCTACAAGTGGGAAATAATTGCTAATTTTGTATTTCTCTTCACCCATCTCAGTGAGACTCTGATAATCCCCCTTTAGATAAGCCTCTAGTTGACTAGTTTATTCTGAATGCCAGACTTGTCAATGAGAACAGTATACTGGTATAATCTACAGTGGTTCCTTTTTTCTCTCCCCATATTAGAAGCATGCTGGGATTATTATTATTATTTAATGTGAGAACTTGGTCAAGCTCCAGAAGATAAAAAGCACAATAATGTGTAGTCTCTCTTATAACTGGATCCCACTGACATTTTAAAATTTCATATATGTCCATGCTGGACCTTCAGCAGATCATCAATTACAGTTTAGGTTTTTCTACCTGGGCATTAATTCTCATGGTAGTTTTCACTCATTAGTTGATTATCTGGTAAATCATGACTTTCTGTATTCACTTGTCTTTTTCTCCAGTCATGGGAGTGGCAATTTGACCTAAGTTCTTACCTTTTTTACAGATCCAAAGTGTTGTGATCTTTCCATCTGTTTACTTTTTTTTAACCTGTTACAATGGATTGGTAACTTCTAAGTCCCTTCTTTATATGCAGAAGTGGAAACAAAACAAAAACTTTATATCATTTTAAAATTAAATTTCTTACTCCAGTCAAGAGATACCTGGAGTAAGGGGTAGTTTGGCCTTGGAGTACAAAATGAAGCAGGGAAAAGGCTAACAGAGTTTTGCCAAGAGAATGCACTGGTCATAGCAAACACCCTCTTCAAGAGCACAAGAGATGACTCTACACATGAATATTACCAGATGGCCAACAATGAAATCAGATTGATTATATTCTTTGCAGCCAAAGATGGAGAAGCTCTATACAGCCAGTAGAAACAAAACCAGGACTGACGGTGGTTCAAAAAACGAACTCCTTATTGCAAAATTCAGATCTAAATTGAAGAAAGTAGGGAAAACCACTAGACTATTCGAGTATGACTTAAATCAAATCCCTTATGATTATACAGTGGAAATGACAAATAGATTCAAGCGATTATATCTGATAGTTAGAGTGCCTGAAGAATTATGGACATAAGTTTGTAACATTGTATAGGAGATGGTGATCAAAACCATCCCCATGAAGAAGAAATGCAAAAAGGCAAAATGGTTGAGGAGGTCTTACAAATAGCTGGGAAAAGAAGAGAAGCAAAAGGCAAAGGAGAAAAGGAAAAATTTTCCAAGAGAGTCTTCAACAGGATGTGAACTGAGAACTTCAAGATATTCAAACTGAATTGAGAAAAGGCAGAGGAACCAGCAATTGAATTGCCAACATCCATTGGATCATTGAAAAATCAAGAGAATTTCAGAAAAAAGAACTATTTCTGTTTCATTGACTGTGCTAAAGCCTTTGACTGTGTGGATCACAACGAACTGGAAAATTATTAAAGAGATGGGAATACCAGACCACCTAACCTGCCTGCTGAGAAAGCTGTATGCAGATCAAGAAGCAAGAGTTAGAAACAGACATGGAAAAACAGACTGCTTTCAAACTGGGAAAGGAGAACATCAAGGCTGTTTATTGTCACTTTGCTTATTTAAGCTGTATGCAAAGTACATCATGCAAAATGCCAGGCTGGATGAAGCATAAGCTGGAATCAAGATTGTAGGGAGAAATATCAGTAAGTTCAGATATGCACATGATACCACTCTTAGGGCAGAAAGTGAAGAGGAACTAAAGAGTTTCTTGATGAAAGTGAAAGAGGAGGGTGAAAAAGCCAGCTTAAAACTCAACATTCAAAAAAAAAAACAAAGATCATGGCAGCCAGTTTCATCAATCATGGCAAATAGATAGGGATAGCTTCCCTGGTGGCTCAGAGGTTAAAGCGTCTGCCTCCAATGCAGAAGACCCGGGTTTAATCCCTGGATCGGGAAGATCCCCTGGAGAAGGAAATGGTAACCCACTCCAGTATTCTTGCCTGGAGAATCCCATGGACAGAGAAGCCTGGTAGGCTACAGTCCACGGGGTCGCAAAAAATTGGACACGACTGAGCGATTTCACTCACTCACTCACTCACTCACAGTGGAAAAAGTAACAGATTTTATTTTCTTTGGCTCCAAAATCACTGCAGATGGTGACTACAGCCATGATATTAAAAGATGCTTGCTCCTTGGAAGAAAAGCTATGACAAACCTAAGAAGCAGAGACGTTACTTTTCTGACAAAGGTCCGTCTAGTCAAAGCTATGGTTTTTCCAGTTGTCATGTCTGGATGAGAATTGGACCATAAAGAAAGCTGAGCACCAAAAAATTGATGCTTTTGAACTGTGGTATTGGAGAAGACTCTTGAGCATCCCTTGGATTGCAAGGCAATCCAACCAGTCCATCCAAAAGGAAATCGGTCCTGAATATTCATTGGAAGGACTGAAGCTGAAGCTCCAATCCTTTAGCCACCTGCTGTGAAGAACTGACTCATTAGAAAAGACCCTGATGATAGGAAAGATTAAGGACAGGATGAGAAGGGGAGGACAGAGAATGAGATGGCATCACCGACTTGATGGACATGAGTTTCAGCAAGCTCCAGCAGTTGGTGATAGACAGGGAAGCCTGGCGTGCTGCAGTCCATGGGGTGGCAAAGAGTTGGACACGACTGAACAACTGAACTGTCTGAAAATTAACTTAGGTGAATGGAAGACAAACGGTTTCAGTCACATTCCTATGGTGCTTGGAATATAAATAAATGTGAACCTGGTAGAGAGCAAAGAAAAAGACACACCTTGAATACCAAAAAGGTAGTGTTAAATATTTATATGTGGTTTTGAATATCCCCCTTCTTCATGTTCAAACCACATGTAATTAATTATTAATTCCTTCTGAGCCTTGATTTCTTCCTTGAAATAATGGAGGAAATAATGCATATTTCACACTTCTATTATCACAATACAAAGTAAGTGAAATGTTTTCAAGTGCTCCATATCTAGCACACAAAGAATTTTTATTATTAGTCTTTTGTATCTACCCTCCTTCCCAATACAAGCACTCCTCATGTATACGCATACACCTACAACTGTCTTTGCCTTATTATTAGAAAATTTCAGCTGTTATTTTGTGCTAGATTGAAGCATTTTTATTCATCATAAAATATACTCAGACTGCCCTTTGGGCTAATGAAGCTGAAAGGCTAGCACTGAACCACCATATGGGCTGTGCATGGAGGGGCCTGTTGGAACCATGCATTTAAATCCATTTCATCCTGAGAACAATTAGATGAAACCCTCCAATTCTTCCAGGAGCTTTGAAATGATCACCTGTTGGACCCAGACTCTGGGTAAATTGCTTTCATTTGAATATAATTTGGAATTTGTTCAACTAATCACAGTCTGTTAATTGCATTTTGGAGGAAGAAAGAAATCGAATGAAGTGACTGGTTCTTGTTAGATTCGTGCCAGTCATGGGACTCACTGTGTGACTACAGCATTCTACCTTGTTAATCTCAATAAAAGGTGGACTTTGCAAGCTGTAGTAATTAAATCACCCTTTACAAAACAAAGTAAGTTCTACACTGGAACATTTTATGCTGCTATATTATCTATCTTATACGTATTCTATATCCTTACTTATGTTAACCATCTTCTTTATCTAAAATGCCAGATAACAGTAATCTAAAGTACTTTGATTATCCAGAGCCATTTATCCGTGGTGCTTTTTCACCTTGGCAAGAGAGGGCATTTTGAATATGATGATGATATCATGCTCCATTTTTCTCCTAATAAATTTTTTTTGGAGTCTGAGGCAATGGAAAGTACATGATCTTTAGTTATTCCAAGCAGAGTTTGAATACCAAAGTTGTGCCAACTATCTAGTTGAGTAAACATGGTAAAAAATATACCACCTTTCTAAGCCTCCGTCTGAAATAAGCAGCTCATATTTTCAGAGATATCATGGGATAAAACTTGAAAACTAATCCCATAGTGAGCAGTTACGGTGCAGTTCTATCAAGTAGAAGCAGTAGTGGTAATAAAGTTATGGTTACATCACATTTTCATAACTTAGAATTTTCACCCCAAGTCTGAAATTCTACCCCAAGTCTGATTTTCTTTTTCCCTCTCAATGATCAGTATTGATTAATCTATTTACTTGTTTGGACCTTTATCTAAATAAATAATATAATTTTATTAAGTACTCAAATTTTTTTTATTAAAAATACAAGTGATTATTTTCTTCAAGTAGATTATTCTATACTTTACATAATATGAATAATATACTTTGGTACCAACAAAATTGAATTACTTAGTAGTTCTTATTTTGTTCTTATAAAGACTATATGACTAGAAAACTTGTAAGATGCAATAACAAAAAATAAAGCAGAAATTATCTGCAGTTATCTGCAAGGGGCTTCCCTTGTGGCTCAGCTGGTAAAGCTGGTAAAGAATCTGCCTGCAATGCAGGAGACCTGGGTTTGATCCCTGGGTTGGGAAGATTCCCTTAGAGAAGGGAAATCTTCTACCTACTCCAGTGTTCTGACCTGGAGAATCCCATGGACTGTATAGTCTATGGGGTCACAAAGAGTCAGACACGACTGAGTGACTTTCACTTCATCTGCAATTCCAAAATTAAAAGCTTGTTGGAAAGTATTTTTCCTTATTTTTAAGAAATGCACTTGAATGGATTTCATGAGTTGAAGGCATTGCAGTGTTTCTCCCAGTGCAGCCATTGTGAACTAAACTTCTTAATTCCTTAAAAAAAATAATATTTTAATCACTAGACAGCTATGTGACATGCCAAAGATACCATCCAGTTAGCGTGAAAAAAGAGGTGACATAGCAAGGTGACATAGAAAGTGAAAGACCTTTCAAATTGAGCCTTAGTGGGTCTAGCTCATTAATAACCCAGTTGTGTAATCAATAACACATAATACCACACATGACTCAAATTGCTGTTTTCACATAACATTTGCGGCATTTTTTTTTCACTAAATATTCTTTGTTCTTAAATTCTGTGCTTGTTATACACTGATTTTTTTTACTTTTTTTTTCTTTTTTTACTATTTCAATTAAGATATGCTTGAACAACTTCATACATAACAATTATGCAGCATTTCTGATTATATCCTATCCATGAATTAGTAGGCCCAGATCTGTGACCATTGTTAAAGATCTAGGTACATATTGACAACGTGCTCTCTATAAAGGTTACAGTAATTAGAGGTCTCATTAGGTTATAGTAACAGGAGGTTCCGGCAGCCCTGTATGAGAGAGCCACCACATCGTGGAAAGCACTCTGTAAAAAGTGGAAAAAAAAAGCTCATTTTGTAAATTAAAAAGACTGACCTTTTTCATGTATTTATTTGGTATTTAATTTTTTTCTTGACAATTACCTTCTTGGATTCTTTGCCCATTTTTCTAAGGGAATCTTAGTGAGTTTTTAAATTGATTTCTAAGAGCTTTTTGTATATCAAAATTATCAACCTTTTCTACTATATTTATAGCAATAATTTTCTCCCCTTTGCTATGTCCTTTTTTAGATATGTTTGCTTGATACTTTTTCATAAACTTGACTGAATTTTTAAAAAATATTAATTCAGTACAAGAATGGGCCAATGAGTATGCTAATTCACATCCATGATTTAGTTTGTTTACCTTAAAATAAACACACACACACGCACACACACATGCACACAAATAGAGTTACTTTACATAAAAAAAAAAGTTAATCTGGGAGGAGTAGAGAGTTTCTGCGACTCATGGGATCGCAAAGAGTCAGATACGACTGAGCGACTGAACTGAACTGAACTGAGAGAGTTGCAATTCAGAACAATCGAACTAAAGCAAACCATAGTTAAGTCTGGAGAACACAGGAGAGGGGCTTGCTTTTATAAAAGAAAAAAGGCAGTTGGGAAGGGCTGTTTCAGAGTCCAGGATGACAACACTTTCTCACTGGCTGGACTGTTTGCTGAGCAAGGAAAAATTCTTCCTTCCTATTACTGGGATCTAAATGGTGGTGCATGAGAGCTTCCCCTTCAGGGCTTCCAGACTCTATTTTAAAAGAAGTTTCTTTATTTTTACAGTTTTCCCTTTTGATCAAGATGTTTCCTTGAAGCACTGCTGATCAACAGTCTGATTTGTCATATATGATGGTTTCATCTTTTGATGTTAGAAAGAACCTTTTCTGATGGTCATGTCCCGCATCCCCACATTGGAGGGAAGGTGCACAGATTGGAACCAGGAAGGACATATTTGCATAACATGAAAGGGTGGGGGGAGACCTCGCAGGCATTTTCCACCAGAGATAAGCATTAGAGATTATCATTCTTTTTAGTGTATTACTTCTGCAAAGATTTAAAAGCCAACAGGCACAAGCCTCCCATTTATCCCATTATTTAGCAGAATAATGACCCTAGTTTTTGTAATAACAAAAAAGCAGGAGCCAAACCTGAAGTTAACCAGCTAAAGAGGTCAAAGGACCATGAATTTTCAGGTAATGATTTGCAAATGTGCAACAACATATGAGAACACCTCTTCATATCAACCTAATCATATCCGTAACATCCATGGTCTTGAAGGTTATCATTTGGGATTAAAGAGAAGACTAAGGGATCTCTGATATCATGAACAGACTGACTTTTGTGCAACAACTCCAACAATCAGAAAGATTTCCCCCTTTTTCAGTAGATTGGGCCAAGAAAGAGAGAGTGGAGATAACAGCAAGAAAAAGGTATGCAAACCTGGTTTGGGCATCTTGGGAAAGCTATCTGTTGGGTGCTGTCTGCTTCAATTCCTGGAAATCTTTCTTTCAGGTTGCCAGACCGTGTGCAGGTCCAGTCAGGGCTTATTGTTCTCTTAGAGGTGATACATGAATCCAAGAGTCTATTCCTTGAAGTATTATAGCACAAGGGTTACTTAGCTGTACCTGATAGGGGCCTTTCCAATGAAGTTAAGGAATGATGTTGAAGGTCATCTCACAGAAAGGCACAGTGAAAAGACTACTGAAACATGCTTATTTTCAACAGAAACAATTACGCCTGTATGATATTGAAATGTATCTTCTTTTATCACCTGTTAATCAAAGGAGGCAAGAACTAAGTATATCAGGCATCCTGGGATTATCTCAAAATTGGGGGACTTATGAGTTCCAAAAGGGGTATACATGAGATTTAGAAGGACTAATGACAGTCCTTTGGACAGGGTATTTGAAAGTTTTCTACGGTTTTGCCGATAGAGGTTTAATAACACCATTAGTGCTTTCAATTATCCCTGAGGATTGAAGATGGGAAGCACAGTGAAAGTGCTGAAAACCAGCCAAACAGCACAGACTTGTGGAATCACGTGACTGGTGAAGTGAATCTCCCAGTCACGATGAAGTTTAAGGGAGCTTTCCAAGTGGAGACAGCCTTTTCTGGTAGTATTTTAGCCACAGAAATAGTGGTAGCCTGTCTATGAGAAAAAGCTTCAATCTACTGAGAAAATATATAAACCTTTTCCTTACCAAGACATATTTATATGAATGAGATGAGGGTAGTTCTATAAAATCCAACAGCCAAACCTCAAGTGGCCCGTTTCTGAATTGTACTTCAGGAAGGTGGGGTGAACAAACTGGGCACTCTTTGTGACCTGGTAACATCTACACACCCGTATTGAGGACCAGTGGTTTAATGAATATGCAGTGGACAATGATGAAAATGTTAGAGTCTTTGGCAAAACTGGATTGTTATTTAGCCCAAGCCAGAGTTCCTTTTATCAAAACAATAGTTACGGAATCTCCAACTTTGTTTTCCCTTTTCTGAGGCCAACGGCTGGACATTTCTAGTTCTAAATTATCATTTGAGGGAACATCCCTTTGGATCACAACAGAGGTTGAATTGTTGGTTCCTTGAGAGTAGCATTTGGCAGAAATATTAGCAGGATGGTTTCCTTTAGCCTGTAGGGAATGAAGTTTGGGATTTCCAGGGAACTTGATAATGGCCACAGCAGCTGGCAAGAGTATAGAGTCTAATAATTTCTGGACATGTTTTCCACAGGAAATGAGGAAGCCTCACTGTTTCTATAATATTCCAAAGTCTTGAGATACTCTAAGGATTCCTATTGTCAGTAGAGATACTTGCATTTTTGCCCTTTGCTAATGTAGGCCTTATTAAGAGTGTCATATTGAGCTGAGGTAGCTGAGAGCATGGGTTTTGCCTCATTGACTTCAAAAGGACATGCAGTAGCATACCCAGCATATACTGACCTTTTTTTTTTCTTCTAAATATCTTTTAAATAAGAACAATCAGTAAATAATAATAAAATCAGAATTATTTAGAGGAATTTTCTATAAGTCATCAAGTCTGGAGGTGATCTGTAGACGACTAGCTGAAAGGTGTTGAGTATGATGGGATTCAGGAGAGCTTCAACTGCGTGAGGTACAAAGATGGTTAGAAGGAATCCAATGACTTTCTTCCAGGATCTTGGCTAAAAGGGCAGTAGAAAGAAAGGCTCTGAGTGAAGGAGGTGATCCTTGTGTTACAGGGTCTAGCTGTTGGTTATAATACTCTATGGGTCAATGTTGTCCCTATGCTTTTGGGCAACTACACCAAGGACATTTTCTTCTTTTACAAATATAAAGAAAGAAAAAAGGAAAGTTGACAATTGAGATATTAAGGGCAGAAAAATTTATCTAGTGTTCCATTAGGGTTTCAACAACTATGTCATCCTGATCTTCCTAAATGATAAGGTCAGGTCTATTGGTTTTACTAAAACAAATCAGGTATTGGGTCATAAGAAGGCTATTTGAAATATAATTTTGGCAGTAGCCAGCTGGCCTAAGAAAAATTCTGTTGTTGTTCAGTCTCTCAGTCATGTCCAACTATTTGTGACCTCATGGACTGCAGCACCCCAGGCCTCCCTTCCCTTACTATCTCCCAAAGTTTGCCCAAGTTCATGTCCATTGCATTGGTGATGGCATCCAGCCATATCATCCTTTGAAGCCCTCTTCTTCTTCTGCCCTCAATCTTTCCCAGCATCAGGGACTTTTCCAATGAGTCTGTTTGTATCAGATGACCAGGATACTGGAGCTGCAGCTTAAGCATAAGTCCTTCCAGTGAGTATCCAGGGTTGATTTCCCTTAAGATTGACTGGTTTGATCTTCTTGCAGTCCAAGGGACTCTCAAGAGTCTTGTCCAGCACCACAGTTCAAAGGCATCAGTTCTTTGACATTCTGCCTTCTTTATGGTCCAGCTCTCACAATTGTAAGTGACAGTTGGGAAGACCATAGCCTTGACTATATGCACCTTTGTCAGCAGAGTAATGTCTCTGCTTTTCAAAACGCTGCCTAGGTTTGTCATAGCTTTCCTATCGAGAAGCAATCATCTGATTTCATGTTGCAGTCATCATGCACAGAGATTTATAACCCAAGAAGAGGAAATCTATCACTACTTCCACCATTTCCTCTTCTATTTGCCATGCAGTAATGGGGCCAGATGCCATGATCTTAGTGTTTTTTTTTTTTTTTTAATATTCAATTTTAAGCTGGCTCTTTCACTCTCCTTCTTCACCTTCATCAAGAGGCTCTTTAGTTCCTCTTTGCTTTCTGCCACTGGAGTGATATCATCCACATATCTGAGGTTGTTGGTATTTCTCCTGCCTGTCTTGACTCCAGCTTATAATTCATCCAGCCTGGAATTTCTCATGATGCAGCATATAGGTTAAATAAACAGGGTGAGAACAGACAGCTCTGTTGTACTTCTTTCTCAATCCTGAACCAATCAGTATTTCCATACAGTTTTTTAACTGTTGCTTCTTGCCCCACATTCAGATTTAAGAAAATTTTGAATTGATGCTGAATTTTGGATTTGGAGAAGTTCAGAATGCCACAAAGCCTGTTTGTATCTACATGTAGCCATTGTTCTGAAATCAGGTGTCCAACATATCACACCTGAGTGAGAAAACTGCAATTTATTTTAAGATTTTGTGTCCCTTTAAGACTAAACATTTTCTTTTCTTGTCACTTAGAATATTTTTAATTAAAATTTCATGCTTTAACTGGTGTATTCTGTCTCCCCAAGAAAAGACCTAAAAAGGAGAACAAAGAAGCAAATTATAAGGTGGTCCCCTTACAGGCAAAATAGGATTATTGCAGAGATGAGTGGAGGGAAGGGGAGGCCCCCTGAGCTTCATAATCCTGTTATGGCTTTGAAGCCTTGAAACTCATCCAATAGGGACAAATGTTTAGTATCCTTAAAATTAGCCCATATGTTGCCACAGAAGAAACAAATAAATTTTCCTGAAGTCATTTGATTCACTTTGTTGGGCGTTTTTGTTGCTTTATCAAATTCTAGAACTTTCTTCCCCTTTGGGGAGAAACATTCCAGCGTGATATTTCTGTAAGAAATATCAGCCCAATAAATGAATAGGGGTAGAGAAACCAAGGAGAAAAGGATGAGTATCTCTTGGCCTAAAGAAAGAGAATAGGTTTAGAGATAGGTGTTTGTTGAGGTTATTATTAGAGACTCCCACTATTTGAACTGTTTTACTATTTCCAGGCCGTGGCTGTTTAGTAACAGTGAGGTTGAGGACTGAGTGTAGCTCCAGTGTCTATAAGGACAGAGTCATTCCCAATTTGGAGAGTAATTAATATTTCTCCAAGCTGGTTGAGAAGAACAACTAGGAAAAACCATTCCAGCTCCTCAGAATCCCGTAACTGGGAGTTACAAGGATTTGGGGGAAGGCTAATCAGAGAGCTGAAGTCGCCTACAGAACTAAAGCTTATAACAATTTTCTTCCAATGTCATGGCTTTTGCAAAAATTACAATACCAGGAGGGGTTTTGTATGGTTTAGGGCCTTCAGTTTGTTAGAGCTTAAAACTAAGAATTTCAGTGATCTTTCTTTTATCAAGAAAATTAGAGATACCAAGGGAACATTTCCTGCAAAGATGGGCACAATAAAGGACAGAAACTGTATGGACCTAACAGAAGCAGAAGATATTAAGAAGAGGTGGCAAGAATACACAGAAGAACTATACAAAAAAGATCTTCATGATCTAACCACGATGGTGTGATCACTCACCTAGGGTCAGAGATCCTGGAATGTGAAGTCAAGTGGACCTTAGGAAGCATCACTATGAACAAAGCTAGTGGAAGTGATGGAATTCCAGTTGAGCTATTTAAAATCCTAAAAGATGATGCTGTGAAAGTACTGTACTCAGTATGCCAGCAAATTTGGAAAACTCAGCAGTGGCCACAGGACTGGAAAAGGTCAGTTTTCATTCCAATCCCAAAGAAAGGAAATCCCAAAGACTGCTCAAACTACTGCACAATTGCACTCATCTCACACGCTAGTAAAGGAATGCTCAAAATTTTCCAAGCCAGGCTTCAACGGTATGTGAACCGTGAACTTCCAGATGTTCAAGCTAGATTTAGAATAGGCAGAGGAACCAGAGGAACCAGTGGAGAAGGCAATGGCACCCCACTCCAGTACTCTTGCCTGGAAAATCCCATGGACAGAGGAGCCTGGTGGGCTGCAGTCCATGGGGTCGCTACAAGTCGGAAATGACTGAATGACTTCACTTTCACTTTTCACTTCCATGCATTGGAGAAGGAAATGGCAACCCAGTCCAGAATTCTTGCCTGGAGAATCCCAGGGATTGGGGGACCCTGGTGGGCTGCCGTCTATGGGGTCACACAGAGTCAGACATGATTGAAACAACTTAGCAGCAGCAGCAGCAGAGGAACAGGAGATCAAATTGCCAATATCTGTTGGATCATTGAAATGCAAGAGAGTTCCAGAAAAACATCTACTTCTGGTTTCTTGACTATGCTAAAGCCTTTGACTGTGTGGGTCACAACACACTCTGGAAAATTCTTCAAGAGATACAAATACCATACCACCTGACCTGCCTCCTGAGAAATCTGTATGCAGGTCAGGAAGCAACAGTAGAACTGGACATGGAACAACAGACTGGTTCCAAATAGGAAAAGGAGTATGTCAAGGCTGTATTTGTTACCATGTTTATTTAACTGATATGCAGGGTCCATCAAGCTAAATGCTGGGCTGGATGAAACACAAGCTGGAATCAAGATTTCTGGGAGAAATATAAATAACCTCAGATACGCAGATGACACCACACTTAGACAGAAAATAAAATAGAACTGAAGAGCCTCTTAATGAAAGTGAAAGAGGAGAGTGAAAAATTTGGCTTAAAGCTCAACATTCAGAAAACAAAGATCATGGCATCTGGTCCCATCACTTCATGGCAAATAGATGGGGAAACAGTGGCTGACTTTATCTTTTGGGGCTCCCACTCACTGCAGAGAGTGACTGCAGCCATGAAATTAAAAGATGCTTGCTCCTTGTAAGAAAATCTGTGACCAGCCTATCCAGAATATTAAAAAGCAGAGACATTACTTTGTCAACAAAAGTCCATCTAGTCAAAGCTATGGTTTTTCCAGTAGTCATGTATGGATGTGAAAGTTGGACTATAAAGAAAGCTGAGTGCTGAAGAATTGATGCTTTTGAACTGTGGTGTTGAAGACTTTTGAAAGTACCTTGGACTGCAAGGAGATACAACCGTTCCGTTCTAAAGGAAATCAGTCCTGAATATTCACTGGAAGGACTAATGCTGAAGCTGAAACTCCAATACTTTGGCCATCTGATGTGAAGAACTGACTCATTTGAAAAGATCCCGATGCAGGGAAAGATTGAAAACAGGAGGAAAAGGGGATGACAGAGGTTGAGATGGTTGGATGGCATCACCGACTCAATGGACATGAGTTTGAACAAGCTTTAGGAGTTGGTGATGGACAGGGAAGCCTGGCATGCTGCAGTCCATGGGTTGCAAGGAGTTGGACAAGACTGAGCAACTGAACTATACTGAACTCCTTGTATCAAATCATATAGGGTATGGGCAAGCTGATTTACTAAATTATCTAGAGCTAGAGTGGACATGGTTTCCCATTCCTTCCTGGTCCTTTTAACTAGAATAGAAAGATGTGGTTCAGTCCAATAATAAACATAGAGTTAAAACCTACCCAAGTAGACTCAACATCTATAAGAAGTCAGGATTTTCTCAAAAATAATTATTTTGAGCTGCCTATAATAATCCTGCTGGAGAAGGCAATGGCACCCCGCTCCAGTACTCTTGCCTGGAAAATCCCATGGATGGAGGAACCTGGTAGGCTGCAGTCCATGGGGTTGCTAAGAGTCAGACACAACTGAGCAGCTTCACTTTCACTTTTCACTTTCATGCATTGGAGAAGGAAATGGCAAACCACTCCAGTGTTCTTGCCTGGAGAATCGCAGGGACGGGGGAGCCTGGTGGGCTGTGTCCGTCACAGAGTCGGACACGACTGAAGTGACTTAGCAGTAGCATAATAATCCTGCAGAGGCTCACAGACCCTTTGGGTACAAGCTTGAATCTCATTTCAGCTAAGTGTATATATATAAAACAGCTCAAGGGGTTGTTTCCCTATTTGCAGCCTATGGTATTTTTCAGAATCATCCCAATTGTCTGCTTTTATCCATTGTTGAACTTGGCCCTCACCAATAAGCAAGTGAAATGGCTGTTATATATTTGAGAAAGATGGTTGGTAAGTCTGGAAGACTAAATTCCTCAGCATATTTATGACAGTATTTAGTAGCTCTAGGAAAATCTTTGACCATGGTTCATAGTTTGGCTTTAGTTCAGAATAGAGAGAAATTCAGGGCATAGCACCAGGATCCTCAAAGGGTCTGATTTTAGAAGGGCAGTTTTTCTCAGGAATGAAAAAGAAAGAAGTAAGAAGAAGTTCAGAGAAAGAGGGAAGTTCAGTGAGGTGTTTGGAATATAGAAGTGGGAGGTACAAAGAGGTGCTGTAGAAGAGCATGTTAGAGAAGAGGGTGGAAGGCATGAAGAAGCCTCCAATGTTTTTTAAACTCATCTTTCAACCACTTATTTGCCTGGGTCAAGTTATAGATGGTATTTTGGAGAGAGGCAATTGTAGAGTCCTGAATACTTTTGGAAACCTTAAGATATCAATTGAAATAGGCATCCCAATCAGTTTGTTTCATTTTAGAGCATCAGTCCTCTAAATTGGTCCTAAGTAAAGCAAGTTTTGGGAGATTGAAAGTACCCCATAAATGTCATTGGAATTCTAAATGATTTTTGATTGAGTTGGTTCAATTAGCTTAAAATGGGCATGAGGTAAGATCATTGGTTTTAAACATATTAACAAGCCAGAGTTCCATAAGGAGGAATCTCTTAAAAGAATTTAGCAGAGTGAGATCCCATTACTCAAAACTAGAGATTCAGAAAATAGAAAAGTTCTCCCCAGGAAGGACAGTGCCATCAAGAAAAAAAAAAAAAAAATTGTTGCAGAGCTCAACTAAAAAGAGGAAGCTTAGGTCCAAGAGAAGGTTTATTGAACCAAAAGGGAAAAGATGACTCTCAGAAGTGAAGAGCAGAGAGGGCTCAACTGGGTACTATACATTGTTCTGAAGGTTCTTAGTTTCTTGAGGATTTGTCTCCTTTGGGTCCCTTTTTAGCTGCCATGTAATATTTATCTAAAAAAGTAAAAGCCAGTTACTTTATTTTACCAGCAAAATAAATTTATTTGGAAAAGCAGAGAATTGCAATTCAGGACACGCAAACTATGATAACCGTAGAAAAGTCTAAAGAACAGAGAGAAGGACTTGCTTTATAAAGGGAAAAAAGGAAGTTAGGAAGGGCCACCTTGAAGAATCCAGGGTGATGGCAGCTTCTCATTGGCTGCACTGTTACTGGGAAGGAAAAAGTCTTCCTTCCCACTACTGCGGTCTGAGTAGTGTGTGGTACATGAAGGGTCTCCCTCCAGGGCTTCCTACCCCATTTAAAATGAACATTTATTTATTTTTAATTATTATGTTCACAAATTCAAACATCAAGAACAACCTCTCTGGTAGGTATTTTCAACATGAAAAATAAAAACAATCTGGTAAGTATAGTGATATATGTAGGACTGTATGGAGATTTTAAAAGTTGAAATTACCAACAAGTTCTCTCTAGGTAATATACAGTGATTTTTCCACAATACCTTGAATTAGTACTAAATAAATATTTAAATGCCCTATCTATTTTACATAAACTAATTCAGGTAATTTTATTTTTTAAAATTAATTCATTTATTTTATTTGGAGGATAATTACAGTATTGTGATGGTTTTTGTCATGCAACAACATGAATCAGAATCAGTCACAATTATACATGTGTCCCCCCGATCCTGAACACCCCTCCCACCTCCATCTCCACCCTATTCCTCTGGGTTGTCCAAGAGCGTGCACTGTGGGTAACCTGCTTCATGGATTGAACTAGCACTGGTCATCGATTTTACATATGGTAATGTACATGTTTCAGTGCTATTCTCTTAAATCATACCACCCTTGCCTTCTCCCACTGAATCCAAAAGTCTGCTCTTTATATATGTGTCTCCTCAGTTGCCTTGCATGTAGGATCATTGGTACCATCTTTCTAAATTCGATATATATGCAAATATGCAGTACTTGTCTTTCTCTTTCTGATTTACGTTACTCTGTGTAACATGCTCCAGGTTCATCCATGTCATTAGAACTGACTCAAATGTGTTCCTTTATATAGCTGCATAATATTCTATTGCATTTATGTACAAGTTCAGTTCAATCGCTGTCATGTCTGACTTTTTGTGACCCCATAGACTACAGCAGGCCAAGCCTCCCTGTCCATAACCAACTCCCAGAATTTACTCAAACTCATGTCCATCGAGTAGGTGATGCCATCCAACCATCTCATCCCCTGTCGTCCTCTTCTCCTTCCACCTTCAAACTTGCCCAGCATCAGAGTCTTTTCGAATGAGTCAATATTTCCCATCAGGTGGCCAAAGTATTGGAGTTTCAGCTTCAGCATCAGTCCTTCCAATGAATATTCAGGACTGATCTCCTTTAGGATGGACTGGTTGGATCTTCTTGCTGTCCAAGGGACTCTCAAGAGTCTTCTCCAACACCACAGTTCAAAAGCATCAATTCTTTGGCACTCAGCTTTCTTCACAGTCCAACTCTCACATCCATACATGACTACTGGAAAAAAATGTAGCTTTGGCTAGACAGACCTTTGTTGAAAAAGTGATGTCTCTGTCTTTTAATGTGCTTTCTATGTTGGTCATATCTTTTCTTCCAAGGAGCAAGCATCTGTTAATTTCATGGCTGCAGTCACCATCTGCAGTGATTTTGGAGCCCCAAAAAATAAAGTCAGCCACTGTTTCCACTGTTTCTCCATCTATTTGCCATAAAGTGATGGGACTAGATGCCATGAACTTAGTTTTCTGAATGTTGAGCTTTAAGCCAAATTTTCACTCTCTTCTTTCACTTTCATCAAGAGGCTCTTCAGTTCTTCTTCGCTTTCTGCATAAGTGTGGTGTCATCTGCATATCTGAGGTTATTGATATTTCTCCTGCCAATCTTGATTCCAGCTTTTGCTACATCCAGCCCAGCATTTAGCATGATGGATTCTGCATAGCAGTTAAATAAGCAGGGTAACAATATACAGCCTTGACGTACTCCTTTCCCCAACTGGAACCAGTCTGTTGTTCCATGTCCAGTTCTAACTGTTGCTTCCTGACCTGCAAACAGATTTCTCAGGAGGCAGGTCAGGTGGTATGACTTCTCATCTCTTTAAGAATTTTCCAAAGTGTGTTGTGATCCACACAGTCAAAGGCTTTGGCATAGTCAATACAGCAGAAGATGTTTTTCTGGAACTCTCTTGCTTTTCCTAATGATCCAAGGGATGTTGGCAATTTGATGTCTGGTTCCTCTGCCTTTTCTAAACTAGCTTGAACATCTTTCAGTTCATGGTTCACGTACTGCTGAAGCCTGGCTTGGAGAATTTTGAGCGTTACTTTACTAGTATGTGGAATGAGTGCAATTGTGTGGTATCGCATTCTTTGGTGTTGCCTTTCTTTTGGATTGGAATGAAAACTGACCTTTCCATTGCTGTGGCCACTGCTGAGTTTTCCAAATTTGCTGGCATATTGAGTGTAGCACTTTCACAGCATTATCTTTCAGAGTTTGAAATAGCTCAACTGGAATTCCATCATGTTCACTAGCTTTTTTCATAGTGTTGCTTCTTAAGGCCCAGTTAACTTCTCATTCCAGGATGTCTGGCTCCTGGTGAGTGATCACACCATCGTGATTATCTGGGTCATGAAGATCTTTTTTTATATAGTTCTTATAGTATTCTTGCCACCTCCTCTTAATATTTTCTGCTTCTGTGAGGTCCATACCATTTATGTCCTTTATTGTGCCCATCTTTGCATGACAAGTTCCCTTGGTATCTCTAGTTTTCTTGAAGAGATCTCTAGTCTTTTCCATTCTATTGTTTTCCTCTATTTCTTTACATTGATCACTGAGGAAAGCTTTCTTATCTCTCCTTGATATTCTTTGGAACACTGCATTCAGATGGATATATCTTTCCTTTTCTCCTTTGCCTTTTGCTTCTCTTCTTTTCATAGCTATTTGTAAGGCCTCCTCAGACAAACATTTTGACTCTCTTTTTCCTGGGGATGGTCTTGATGACTGCCTCCTATACAATCACACAAACCTCTGTTCATAGTTCTTCAGTCACCCTTTATATCAGATCTAAGCCCTTGAGTTCAGTTCAGTTCAGTCGCTCAGTAGAGTCCGACTCTTTGCGACCCCATGAATCGCAGCAAGCCAGGCCTCCCTGTCCATCACCAACTCCCGGAGTTCACCCAGACTCACATCCATTGAGTCACTGATGCCATCCAGCCATCTCATCCTCTGTCATCCCCTTCCCTTCCTGCCCCCAATCCCTCCCAGCATCAGAGTCTTTTCCAGTGAGTCAACTCTTCACACGAGGTGGCCAAAGTACTGAAGTTTCAGGTTTAGCATCAGTCCTTTCAAAGAATACCCAGGGCTGATGTCCTTCAAAATTGACTGGTTGGATCTCCTTGCAGTCCAAGGGACTCTCAAGAGTCTTCTCCAACATCACAGTTCAAAAGCATCAGTTCTTCAGCACTCAGCCTTCTTCACAGTCCAACTCTCACATCCATACATGACCATAGGAAAAACCATAGCCTTGACTAGACGGACCTTTGTTGGCAAAGTAATGTCTCTGCTTTTCAATATGCTATCTAGGTTGGTCATAACTTTCCTTCCAAGGAGTAAGCGTCTTATAATTTC
>NW_011494896.1:7666588-7666834 GCF_000754665.1 Bison bison bison
CAAGAGGCTCTTCAGTTCTTCTTCGCTTTCTGCCATAAAGGTGGTGTCATCTGCATATCTGAGGTTATTGATATTTCTCCCGGCAATCTGGATTCCATCTTGTGTTTCTTCCAGTCCAGCGTTTCTCATGATGTACTCTGCATATAAGTTAAATAAACAGGGTGACAAAATACAGCCTTGACGAACTCCTTTTCCTATTTGGAACCAGTCTGTTGTTCCATGTCCAGTTCTCACTGTTGCTTTCTG
>NW_011494896.1:7667183-7692487 GCF_000754665.1 Bison bison bison
AGTGCAATTGTGCGGTAGTTTGAGCATTCTTTGGCATTGCCTTTCTTTGGGATTGGAATGAAAACTGACCTTTTCCAGTCCTGTGACTTTTCCAGTCCTGTGGCCACTGCTGAGTTTTCCAAGTTTGCTGGCATATTGAGTGCATCACTTTCATAGCATCATCTCTCAAGAAGCACTTGGATCTATTTGTTATTTCCATTGTATAATCATAAGGGATTTGGTTCAGGTCTTACTTGAATGGTCTAGTGGTTCTCCCTAATTTCTTCTATTTAAGTCTGAATTTGGCAATAAGGAGTTCATGATCTGAGCCACAGTCAGCTCCCAGTTTTGTTTTTGCTGATTGTATAGAGCTCCTCCTTCTCTGGCTGCAAAGAATATAATCAAACTGATTTTGATATTGACCATCTGGGGTTGTCCGTGTGTAGAGTCTTCTCTACACATGTTGTTGGAAGAGGGTGTTTGCTATGACCAGTGCATTCTCTTGGCAAAACTCTATTAGCCTTTGCCCTGCTTCATTCCATATTCCAAGGCCAAATTTGCCTGTTACTCCAGGTATTTCTTGACTTCCTACTTTTCCATTTCTGTCCCCTATAATGAAAACGAGATCTTTTTTGAGTGTTAGCTCTAGAAAGTCTTGTAGATCTTCAAAGAACCGTTCAACTTCAGATTATTCAGCATTATTGGTCAGGGCATAGACTTGGTTTACTGTGATATCAAATGGTTTGTCTAAGAAATGAACAGAGATCATTCTGTTGTTTGGGGGATTTCATCCAAGTACTGCATTTCATACTCTTTTGTTGACTATGACAGCTACTCCATTTATTCTAAGGGATTCTTGCCCACAGTAGCAGATATAATGGTCATCTGAGTTAAATTCACCCATTCCAGTCCATTTTAATTTGCTGATTCCTAAAATGTTCATGTTCCCTCTTGCCATCTCCTGTTTGACCACTTCCAATTTACCTTGATTCATGGACCTGACATTCCATGTTCCTGTGCAATATTGTTGCTCTGTACAGTGTCGTACTTTACTTCCATCACCAGTCACATCCACAACTGGGTTTGGTTTTGCTTTCGCTCTGTCTCTTCATTCTTTGTGGAATTATGTCTCCACTGATCTCCAGTAGCATACTGGGTACCTACCAACCTGGGGAGTTCATCTTTCAGTGTCCTATCTTTTTGCCTTTTCATACTGTTCATGGGGTCCTCAAGGCAGGAATACTGAAATGGTTTGCCATTCCCTTCTTCAGTGAACCACGTTTTGTCAGAACTCTCCACCATGACCCATCCATCTTGGGTGGCCCTACTCGCCATGGCTCACAGTTTCATTGAGTTACACAAGGCTGTGGTCCATGTGATCAGATTGGTTAGTCTTCTGTGATTGTGGTTTTCAGTCTGCCCTCTGATGGAAAAGGATAAGAGGCTTATGGAAGCTCCCTAATGGGAGAGACTGACTGAAGGGGAAACTGGGTCTTGTTCTGAAGATTGGGGCCATGCTCAGTAAATCTTTAATCCAGTTTTCTGTTGAAGGGTGGGTCTATGTCCTCTCCCTGTTATTTGACCTGTGGCCAAACTGTGGTGGAGGTAATGAAGATAATGCTGACCTCCTTCAAAATGTCTCATGCATGCACTTATGTATTCAGTGACCCCAACCCTGCAGCAGGCCACCGCCGACCCATGCCTCTGCTGGAGACTCCTGGACACTCACAGGCAAGTGTGGGTCAGTCTCTTGTGGGGTCACTCCTCCTTTATTCTGGGTCCTTTTGTGCACAAGGTTCTGTTTGTGCCTTCCAAGAGTCTGTTTCTCCAGTTTTGTGTAAGTTCTGGCAGCTCTACGGTGGGGTTAATGGCAACCTCCTCCAGGAGGGCTTATGCCATACCCAGGTCTACTGCACCCAGAGCCCCTGCTCCTGCGGCAGTCCGCTGCTGACCCGTACCTCCACAGGAGACACCCAAATACAGTTCTGTCTCAGTCTCTGTGGGGTCTCTGGGTCCTATATATACCACAACTTCTTTATTCATTCTTCTTCCAGTGAACATCTAGGTTGTTTTCATGTCCTAGCTATTGTAAATAGTGCTGCAGTGAACACTGGGGTATATGTGTCTCTCAATTCTAGTTTCCTCAGAGTGTATGCCCAGCAATAGGATTGCTGGGTCATATGGCAGTTCTATTCCCAGTTTCTTAAGGAATCTCAGCACTGTTTCCATAGTGGCTGTACCAGTTTGCATCCCCACAAACAGTGTAAGAGGGTTTTCTTTTCTTCGTACCCTCTCCAGCATTTGTTTGTAGACTTTTTGATAATGGCCATTCTGACTGGTGTGAGATGATAACTCGTTGTTTTTATTTGCATTTCTCTAATAATGAATGCTGGAGAAGGAAATGGCAACCCACTCCAGTGTTCTTGCCTGGAGAATCCCAGGGACGGGGGAGCCTAGTGGGCTGCCGTCTATGGGGTCGCACAGAGTTGGACATGACTGAAGCAACTTAGCAGCAGCAGCAGCAATGAGTGCTGTTGAGCATCTTTTCATGTGTTCTTCGCTATCTGTATGTCTTCTTTGGGGAAATGTCTGTTTAGGTCTTTCATCCACTTTTTCATTGCGTTGTTCATTTATTCTGGTATTGAGCTGCTTGAGCTGCTTGTATATTTTGGAGATAAATTCTTTGTCAATTGTTTCATTTGCTATTATTTCCACCCATTCTGATGGGTGTCTTTTCACGTTGCTTGTAGTTTTCTCCATTGTCCAAAAGCTTTTAAGTTTAATTAGGTCCCAATTGTTTATTTTTATTTCTGTTTTTGTTTCCATTACTCTGTGAGGTGGGTCATAGAGGATCTTGCTGTGATTTATATCGGAGAGTGTTCTGCCTATGCTTTCCTCTAGGAGTTTTGTAGTTTCCGGTCTTATATTTAGGTCTTTAATCCATTTTGAGTTTCCTTGAATTTGTACTAAATAAGCATTAAAATGCCCTATCTATTTTATATGAAGTAATTCAGGTAATTTTATTAATTACTCTAGAAGGTACTTGGTGCTATTATAATCATCTTAGAGATCAAAAAACTGTGACTCAGAGAGTTACTATTCTTTCCAAAAATAAGGTGGAAGCCAGTTTCTTAATATCTGCACTTGATGTAAACAAGTTAAAAACCATGCAATGATAAACATAAATATGAAAAGAACCCTGCCAGGTCACAGTGAGTTAATGTTTACTAGTTCAATAATTGGAGAAGGAAATGGCGGCCCACTCCAGTGTTCTTGCCTGGAGAACCCCAGAGACGAGGGAGCCTGGTGGGCTGCTGTCTATGGGGTCGCACAGAGTCAGACACGACTGAAGTGACTTAGCAGCAGCAGCAGTTCAATAAATCTCATGGCCATTTGATCAAAACTAGATAGCATATCAAGATATCTCTAAACTTTAAAAGCCATTGCTAATTTTTAAAAATAGTTATTTTGTATATAATTTGCTCTTATTTACTGTGGACAAGCACTATCTGCATCCTAAATATTTGATTTTCAGAAAAGTGTTTAAAAATAGCACCCTGATACCAATCTTATTTCACTATTTAGAAACAAAACAGGAGAAAGATCAAAATTACTTCTGATTTTTAAAATCACATATTTCAAAGATTTCAAGCTTTAGATGTGGTGGGAGTGAATAAAATATATCATCATGAGAACTTGTTGGCAAACCATTCCTTTTAAACATCTCATTTAAATTTGATTAAAATACATTTATTATAACTGGACAAAAGTCAAAGTTTAAAAATAGTCTCAGCTATTAAACATTCCTAAGAGATATACATCATGATGCACTTTATTCATGGTAATAGTATGGTCTCCCTGACCCTTTCTGCATTGTCTAACACACTGTAGATAAGTATCTGTCAAGCAAATGAATGAATTAAATCTTTTCTGATATCAATCCCATGATGTTTTACACATGATGTGCCCATTCAGTCTTCTTTCTTTATAAGACGATTTAGTGCTCTGGTTTCAGGGTATTAATAACCTGCATGTATATGTTTCTTGGTCAGTGTTCCCTGATAGACAGTAGACCTGAAGTCAGGCATAGCCATTCCATTCTCTGAAGTACCCATATAGCTTCACACACTGTCATAAAATTCAGAATCTCAGTCTATATGTGCTTAATGGATTAATGCAGATCTTGGCATCCAGGGAAGAGAGGAAGTATGGAATTAATGATGTGATTTGAGGTTTCATCAGACAGTATAGGGGTATTTGAGACCTAAGAGGTAAAGAGTTGAACATTTCTATTTTTAATAGCAGTATTTTTCTAACTTTGGTCTATTCTTAAACTCTCTATTCTATTCTTTTATAAATTGTTAAAATCCTTTTGAAAATTGAAATATCTTTCTTTTCTCCTTTGTCCTGCTTAACACCTGCCAATTCTGAAGGCTTCAATTTAATGTTCAAGTCCCTTTTCAAAATAAAATTGAAAATATCACCCTTGGTTGAGAGTGTGTATATTGAAGAACAAAAGCTTAGAATAGCTTGCAGTACTAGTATTTTTTTTTTTAATCTAAGTGGCTTAAAAAATAAAACTTCCACATTGGATACTCAGCCATAAGGAAAAAATAACTAGCAAAAAATACAGAAAAAAAATTAAGAAGCTGAATGGTCTTGACAGCCGCTTTGAACAATGCACTATTCTGTAGGGAAAGCTATGAATAATGAAGAACCCTTCTGGAACGATTAAAAAGGTGAAGTCCCAGCCTTCAGTCTCAAATGCCTATGTTTCTTGTCCATTTCCCCTTTTGCTACAACAGAAATAATGTTAATAATGATAATGACTTTAAAGGACTGGGATGACCTACAAGTTGGGGACTTTGATTTTCCTCAGTTGCTATCTTGTTTATCATGACTGTGCAGATTAGGTCTCATAACTTCCAGGGCATCTTTGGTGGATGAATTAATATTATTTCATTGGCTTCCCACTGTTGATACTTCCAACCAGAGTGATTGAAGACAGTCCTGGAGGAGCCCTTCAGGAAGCAATAAAATCATCTTTACAAACAGCTTTTCAGAGAGAAAGGAGAGGAGATGAACATACTTGCTTTTTGATATGTCCATTTGCCAATTACATGCATCTCATTTAGTGTTCACTTCTGTCCTTTATATATTAGTATCACCTCAGAAAGTTAACTCAGCCAACTGTATTAAATGGAAAATGCCTTTAATTTATGAATGAGTTCATTTGATTATTGGCTGTATTTACTGAACATCTACTATGTGCAAATATTGTTCTAGAACAGGGGTTAGCAGGGACTTCCCTGGGAATACAGTGTTTAGGATCTATGCTTCCAAGGCCAGAGCTGTGTGTTTAAGCTGTAAGATCCCACATGCTGTGCAGTGTGGCCAAAAACAAAACAAAACAAAACAGGGGTTAGCAAACTTTTTTCCATTAAGGGTTGGATAGTAAATATTCTTATTTTGAAAGTCTCTGTCACCTTCACTCAACTCAGGCAACTGTAGCCAAAGTGGCTACAGATAATATGGACAGGAATTGTGTCCCAATAAAATTTATTTTCAAATACAGGAGGTGGAATGTATTTGGCAAGATCCCTGAATCAGGAAGAGCCCTGGAGAAGGGAATGGGTACCTACTCTAGAATTCTTGCCTGGAGAATTCCATGGACAGAGGAGCCTGGAGGGCTACACTTCATGAGGTCACAAAGAGTTAGACATGACTGAGCAACTTTCACTTATTCTAAACACTGAGGATGTAGTAGTAATGAAATAAAGTGACTTCTTTTATGAGCTTTTATTCTACCATAAGCAGGCAGATGATAAACACACATATCATATATTAAATAATAATAAACACATGATAGCAAAACAAGTCAGAGTTTGAGGCTAGAGAATGACTCTTTTCCATGATGTCAATTATACTCCATTCAAGTTGCTTAAAAGTGCATCCTGGGGTTTGCTTTATTGATGTACTTTTAACATTCTCTCAACTCAGACATCCTTTAGCTATTCTGAAATAACCCTAAAACTTCAAAATTACCAAGTGGTTGATAAATCAAAACTCCTAGCTGATATATCCAGTGGACATTCCTTACCTCAATTTAATATATTCCACTTTCTCCTTTTTGAAACTCCTTCTTTTCTTATCCTCTACTATAGTTTTAGCTTAGTTCCTGTCTGCTTTAGATGACCTTTATCAAAATCCTCCTTTTAGGTTTTTTTCCCTCCACGCAATTCCATAAAACGACCTTTTAGCACTCTTCTCAGTCTACATATTCTCCTTTAGGGACCTCTTTGACTAGCATGGCTTTAGCTGCCAGCTTTATAGACCATTCCCCAAATCTCCATCTCTGGCATACACTTACCTCCTGAATGTTGAACTCATATTTTCAGCTCCGTGGAAAATCTCCTTTTGCCTACCACACAGTTGCCTCAAACTCAACACGCTAAAACCTAATATACCCGAACATTGTTTCTCTTCCTCTATTTTCTTTCTCAATGAGCAGTCTCCAGTCATCCAGTCCTGGGTGAGAAGTTATCTGCTGACTCATCAGCAGAGTTGGACCTAAGTTAACCATAATTATGTAAGACTAATAGTGGTAAAAACTTAATGCTCAACATTATCTTGTAGAAAAAGAATGGCTTATGCAGTTGCCAAAAGCAGATTCTCATCCCAGTTTTATGATGTATTAAGTGAACTACAATTTCATAACTCTGCAGAATCTTTGTTCTCTTATCATTATAACTACCTTCTTCGAAATGACAATATAAATGTGATATGATACATAAATCTAAAATTCTGCTAGCACTGTATATGTTCACAAATAAATATTTTATCTCCCATCTCTTCCCTCCTTTCCCTTTTATAATTTTTTAAAACATCTTATATGATCTTACAGTAAGCAAGAAAAATGCATATAGAGATGAATGTAACTAGGTCCTTGCTTTAGCAGCTCAATGTTAAGTTGTGTGCATATGTGTGGGAGTGAGAAGAATATAAATAAATAACAAAATGCAGTGTAGCACAAAATTATATGTGTTAGTTCAGTTTCTTACCTATTCATGGTCTCCTGAGCCCATAATTAGTTCAGGGTCATACAACACAGACATTCAAACAGTGTTCACAATTTAGGGTCATTCTTTTGATTTTATTTGAATAAACTATGACACATTTACTTCTCAAAATCTGACCCATCAAAGGTAATCAAAGGAGTAAGTGACATGAAACATGGTGTCTTGAATGGACTTATGGAGATGGGCACTGAGTTTTGTGATCACAGGCAAATTATCTAAATTCTCTAATCCTCATGGAAATAATGGCACTGACTTCAGAAAACTATTCTGAGAAATTAAATCAGATGATGCATGTTATTTCTTAGCACGGTGAATGGCACACAATACATAGTTAATAGACGATAGTCATTATTGTTGTTATTATATTGATAAAATTAATTTCTGTTATTCTCAGCCTGAGATGAACTATCCATAGTATGTGTGGGTGTGTGTATGCATGATTTATTTATAAAATTCAGTCAGCCTTTCTTGGTATGTCCCATAAGAGGAAGCTGATGTACTGTTCTTCCTCACAGTGAAGTCAATGCGTCCAGTGAGGGGCACTTGACTTGGAGTTGGAGTTAGAAGTACTGAAAAGAAGCTGCCTGTCTCTGGCTTGTGAGGATGGGAACACTTCAACTGGTTGTTATTACTGTGCTGTGACTTAGTCTTTCTTTTCATCCATTGTCATGTAGATAAAATAATGATGAAACAACACCATGGGAGAATAAAACATATACCTCTCTAGTCCTCCTCTCTGGTTCACGATCATCTCTTCATTTATTTGACAAGGAAGAACAATTATCTTTCCCTCTAATATCTGTGGTTAGTGTTGCTTATTTATTATTTTAATTGGCAGTGAACTCCGGGGATGAAGTGTGTCGCAGGCAATCAGGCATTACTTTATACAGCCCTCAGAAGGCATAGGACATTGTGCCAAATGGTGAGCTACTTTCATTAATAACAATAAAAGCTACTCCTGCAACTCCTTCTATCTAAATATCTCCCCCAGATGTTCTGCTATCGTGTTAACAGACCTCTGCTATAACAGTGTGGGCAAACAAACTAGCCACGAAGATGGTGGAGAAGCACTTTAGGGAAATGACTAAAAATGCCTTCATTTTCCGTTTCGCTGACCAATGGGATCTCCCAAAGGAAAATATGAAGCTCTCCAGCTGTCACTGCTGTGTTTGAATCCGTCTTTGTGTCTTGGACAGCAGAAATAGCCGAAAGGCATGGACAAATTTGGAAGACTTTTTAAAAGAGAAACAAACATGAGCAGTCCAGAGAAAGAAGGAATTAGACTAAAAGCAAACTGTGAATCCATCTCCCTAGGTCTCACCATGTCCCTTGGGAATGGGAATGGGACGTTTCTGCATCATTCTCTGAAGCAAATATAGAGTATATCATTGTTTCTATATGTGAGGAGCTAGGGCCTGGAAGAGAGAACACATCTTCCAGAAGCAGCTCTCATCACCTACATTCATTTTCTCAAACTAGGACAGACCACTCCTGGGAACCAAGGTCGAGAGTTAGAGGTATCTTTTGTGTAACAACAAAAAAGAAAGTGTAGTAAATATACAACATTTATTGAACATACTTTGTAACATTATGCACAATAATAATTTTCACATTAAACCAATGAGGTAGTGTATTTGTTGTTGCCATTTCATGCTTTTCTACTGATGAGGAAAGTGAAGCTCAAAGTGATGTAAATAACTTGTCCAAGGACTTGAAGCTAGTGAATGGAAAAGTGGCATTTAAAACCCAAGATGCGTAATTACAAAACCTGATTCCTTATCTCTTCTGTCTAATCAATATTAAGCAGTAATAAGTAAATTAAGATCAGATCAGATCAGTCGCTTGGTCCTGTCTGCCTCTTTGCGACCCCATGAATCACAGCATGCCAGGCCTCGCTGTCCATCACCAACTCCCGGAGTTCACCCAGATTCACGTCCATCGAGTCAGTGATGCCATCCAGCCATCTCATCCTCTGTTGCCCCCTTTTCCTCTTGCCCCCAATCCCAGCATCAGAGTCTTTTCCAATGAGTCAACTCTTCACAGGAGGTGGCCAAAGTACTGGAGTTTCAGCTTTAGCATCATTCCTTCCAAAGAAATCCCAGGGCTGATCTCCTTTAGAATGGACTGGTTGGATTTCCTTGCAGTCCAAGGGACTCTCAAGAGTCTTCTCCAACACCACAGTTCAAAAGCATCAATTCTTCGGTGCTCAGCCTTCTTCACAGTCCAACTCTCACATCCATACATGACCACAGGAAAAACCATAGCCTTAACTAGACAAACCTTTGTTGACAAAGTAATGTCTCTACTTTTGAATATGTGATCTAGGTTGGTCATAACTTTCCTTCCAAGGAGTAAGTGTCTTTTAATTTCATGGTTGCAGTCACCATCTGCAGTGATTTTGGAGCCCAGAAAAATAAAGTCTGACACTGTTTCCACTGTTTCCCCATCTATTTCCCATGAAATGATGGGACTGGATGCCATGATCTTCATTTTCTGAATGTTTAGCTTTAAGCCAACTTTTTCACTCTCCACTTTCACCTTCATCAAGAGGCTTTTTAGTTCTTCTTCACTTTATATAGTTTATTAAAATGAATTGGCTATACCTTATTGTTGAATAATTATCATGTTTTGTGTTGCTGCTACTGTTTTAGACAACTTTCTGCTTCATGATGAGTTGATTTGGCCTGTATAATCAGACCCTGTGTTATGGAGCATCATCTCTCTCAGCAGAGATATTTCTAAGGGAATTTTGAGAAATACCGTTGAAAGCTTTTTTTTTTTTTTTAGTGGAAATAAAGCTATTTAAATTTTGTTTTAAAAGTCTAATTTTAATCCAGATTAAACAAGCAAGCAGAAAAGTAAGAAAGCTACCTGTATTAGTAGACATAGATGTACTGAATGTAAAAGAGTGGGTTATTAGTATAAATATTTACATGCATATTTATAAGCAATCCTTTGGTACATTGTCTTTTATTTAGTTTGAAAAGTATTTCTGACATTAAGTAAAGCACAGTAGAAAATAAATGTATGAAGAGCTAAGCAGTCTGTGGCATATTAGGAGTATTGATAATATTTGACAAAGATTGAGTAATATTGCCCAATCAGTTGATCTCCCTGAAACATATCCCTAAAAGGAGCTGGGAATGCATTGAAAAGCAGCTAAATGATTAAAAAAGAATCCTATATGATAACTTATTAGATTGATATATGTCCTATATGATAGTCCTATATGATAACTTAATAGATTAGTTATCTTGATAACTTAAAAGGTTAACTTATTAGTTCCCAATGCCTTCCTGTAAAATTCTGATTAAGCTGGATGAAAACATGTGAATTAGGATCTAAGATCTAAGTAGAACCTCTCATCTCTCTTAAAGAAAAGAAGACTGGGTCTGACTGTCTCTGACTTATTTGGTTAGGAACCCAATGCAATGACCAGCACCCTTAGCCTTGTATACTGAGGGAAAAGCAGTCTTGGATCCACTTATCAACTTAGGTACACAATGAGTACAGGAAATAGAACAGAGCTCAAGTCAGCCATAGGCTGGTATGTGACCTTTTAGAATACATTGACCCAGTGATTCCAAGTCAATATGCTGGGCTACTCTGTATCAGGTTAGCAACTTCTCCCTTCCTGGAGAAGACTGAGGAGTGAAGGAGCAAAGAGGCAGTACTTGGACTGAGGGCAAAGCTTCCTACCTCTCTTCTGCCTGTGTGGCTGAGTCTGTTAACCTGGCTCAGTGCAGCAGTCACTTCTGTGATGGAGCAGGTGTGGATACTGTTAGGATTTGGAGGCAACCCTGTCCCTGTATCCACATGCCTATCATTCAGGTTTGGTCATTGTCCTCACCTTTCCTTGATAGCGTGACGGTTTTACCAAAATGCCTTAATGAGTCTGCTGCTGCTGCTGCTAAGTTGCTTCAGTCGTGTCCGACTCTGTGCAACCCCATAGATGGCAGCCCACCAGGATCCCCCGTCCCTGGGATTCTCCAGGCAAGAACACTGGAGTGGGTTGCCATTTCCTTCTCCAATGCATGAAAGTGAAAACTGAAAGTGAAGTCACTCAGTCGTGTCCGACTCTTCGCGACCCCATGGACTGCAGCCTACCAGGCTCCACCATCCATGGGATTTTCCATGCAAGAGTACTGGAGTGGGGTGCCATCGCCTTACAATAATTAATGTCAAAGCCACATTGAAAATTAAGCTAAAGCTTCACACTCCCTTCTAAATCTACTTTCTAAATTATGTCTTGCTGTGTTCTCTAGATTAGCTTGCCTAAATAGGCTCAATATCATAATGCTTTCTAACATGAACTATCCTTGGCCTCCTTTAATAATCAAAAAAGCAATATAGATATAAAATTCAACTTACCCCTCACCTATGAGATAATTTAAGCTTCAAATTTTTTCTTATTTCCCTTATTTTTTCTAGAAGCCCTCTCAGTTCTGGCCAGACTGTGCTGTGTCTTCAGCAGCTGCACATCAAGGGTCATTTTACCCTAAAATAGGCATACTTCTGCACACTCTGACATTGAATAACTGAAATAGCCCTAATTCCTCATGTGTTCATTTATCCAAAATTTAGTAATTCAGCAAAAATGTAGAGCAACACCAGACCTATACCCCCCGAAACTTAGGAAGATGACATAGCTTCTACATCAATAGACTTTCCCAAGCAAAGGTGATGTTTCCTTCTTGTTTCTATGTAAATCTCTAGTTATCTAGCAAAATCAAAATAGAGAAAGCAAGAGAAAAAAGTAGTTATTTTTGGTTTTTTCTTTACTTAGATCATGGAATATGTACACATCTTCTAAGGTCTCAGTGTTGTACAGTCTTTGGAATAAGCACCTCAATGTCATGGGCTTCTCTCTGAAGATTCAGAAGCCCCTCTAAGCCCTGTAGTATTTCTACAAGTCTTTACCTTCAGAAATACCATAGTAAATATGTTATTTGCTATATATCCCCCCAAATCCTTGCAACTTATTAGTTTATGTTATAACTCTCATTAACCTTCATACTTCAATAAAAGCACAAAATTTCCATCACTTCTGTTAATCTTGAATCCCATCTGCTCTAGACAGTTCCTGTCTCCAACAATTCCAATTGAGAAACAAGATGAAGGGGGATTGAGTGAGAGAAATCCTGAAAGGAAAACAAGCAAGAAAATAAAAATACCCACAATGAGCAATTAATCTGTGAAACCTCCCCTGGTCCTGCAGAAACAATCCATTGTTCGCAGTTCTCACATACTGGTGGTCTGCCGCTACATACATCCTGGAGGCCTCGCCTGCATCAGTGGACTGGAAACAGGGTAGAGAGGGTGATGTCCAGCTGGGGTAATAAAACTCTTCTAAGAATCAGTGTTTGACAAATCTGTGAACAATACTTCTGTAGGAGGTGTATATTTTCTCCCTGGACATCTAGTTTACCTTAACAACAAAGACAGTTGTCCTTGGTCTAAAGTCTGTAAGAGAATCTGCTCTTATCTTCCTTGTTCCTCTGATAGTCAATTCTGTCTAGGTTTGCTAAATACAGCAGCCTAATTTCTCCATGTCACGCTACTGCAAAGTCGCTTCAGTCGTGTCTGACTCTGTGCAACCCTATAGATGGCAGCCCACCAGGCTCCCCCGTCCCTGGGATTCTCCAGGCGAGAACACTGGAGTGGCTTGCCATTTCCTTCTCCAATGCATGAAAGTGAGAAGTGAAAGTGAAGTCAGTCAGTCGTGTCCGACTCCTAGAAACCCCATGGACTGCAGACTACCAGGCTCCTCCATCCATAGGATTTTCCAGGCAAGAGTACTGGAGTGGGGTGCCATTGCCTTCTCCGCTCCATGTCATAGTATGTTCTAAATACCTCGGGAAGCTCTGCTTATAGTGCTTGTCTCTACTCATCCTTCCCAGACATCAAATCGACTGTGATGAGAAGAAAGACTTCTGGTCAAAGTATCCCTACCATTGCTCTCAACATTGAAAATGATGGATAGTAAGGAAGGGTATGTTTGCCTTTCATGCTTAGGGCTGAACTGGCATGGAATGGAATCCCATGTCAGGCCAATAGCTTAAGGCAAGCAAGACTACTTAGTAGTTAAGAAAAAGAAAGAAAGCTGGAAAAATCTCTGTCTGCCCTTAGGGGCAGGCTCTTAACAAATTTGTACATCTGTCCATCTCTTTCCCAGGTGGTGCAGTGGCAAAGAATCCTCCTACCAGTGCAGGAGATACAAGAGACATGGGAGGATCCCCTAGAGTAAGAAATGGCAACCGCTCTAGTAGTTTTTGCCTGGCGAATATCATGGACAGAGGAGCCTGGCAGGCTACAGTCCATGGGATCACAAAGAGTTAGATATGATTGAGCATACTGACCCCCAGCACTGACCCCACCAAACACACCCCATCTACTTAGGGAGAAAAAGAGTATCAGAAAAGAGAAATGGGAGTGTGTACTATGGGTGGGGTTTGCTGGGATCTCTTAATTTTAGGAAATCAAGGTGTGGGGAGGAATTTTGAATGGGTTCTTAATCACACCCAATAGTGAAGTTCACCCTGGACTCTGAAAATCCAGTTTGGAATTTTTTTCCTTTGAAGGGGAGAAGAATGTGGGTGCAGAGGTAAGCAGGAGAACTGAAGCATTTCCTGTCTCAAAAGGTAAACCAAAGGGAGAGAAAGGATGTGAGAACTCTACTGACTTTTATTGAATGGACCTGGTGACTAACACATAGACGGAGGAGCAGCAGCTCTTAGCCAGGAAAGGAGTGAGCCACCCAGTAGCTTATAGGTTCCTTGTTACAACATCAAGCACATTAAAGTTATGGCCATTTGAACCAACCCACTAGTTAGTGGCAGTAACGCAAATATTCATGCTGGACTAAAGAAAGCCTATGCTGCTGCTGCTGCTAAGTCACTTCAATCATGTCCAACTCTGTACAATCCCATAGATGGCTGCCCACCAGGGTCCCCGTCCCTGGGATTCTCCAGGCAAGAATACTGGAGTGGGTTGCCATTTCCTTCTCCAATGCATGAAAGTGAAAAGTGAAAGTGAAGCTGCTCAGTTGTGTCCGACTCCTAAGGACCCCATGGACTGCAGCCTACCAGGCTCCTCTGTCCATGGGATTTTCCAGGCAAGAGTACTGGAGTGGGCTAGTGCTTTTTAAAAATCCTGAAATAATGATAAATTGATAATTTGTTGACTGAATGCTTACCATATGCCAGATATCATTTGCATATATTAGCTAATCAACTTGAGGGTCAAAATCATTCTAGGATTATGTCTATTTTACATTAAAGATTAGGGACATTGAGAAACTTTTTCAAGAACACAGAGATGGTAAGTGAAAAAACTTTCATATCCGTGCATGCTCACATCTGACTGAGCACAGAGCCTGTTTTGGAGTCTATATATCTAGCTTTTCTGACTTTTAAGATCAATTGGAAATTAAGATTTTTAATCTCTGGTTGTTGAAATATTGGCTCCATTTTCTCCCAAGCACTGAATGTGGGAGCAAACAAACATTTTCTGGGCAGCATTCAGCCTCCAAGCTGACTGTTTGCAATTTCTGCTGAGTCTAACGCTTACAGTTTACACTAAGAGCATAAGCATATAAGTTCAGCAAGCAGGTTAAGAATATAGAAATAGAGCCTGGTTTCATGTTTTATGTAATCCCATATGGTATTCTCTTGTAGTTCATTATAAATATTCATTGTATACATTTTATGTGACGGGCACTATGCTGGATACTAAGGATTCAGGATAACAGATATAATCTTTTTTCCCTTAAAAGAAAAAGAAAATAAGCAAGTAAGTTTTATGCAGTATGAATTCTACAATATAATAATTGAAAGGTGAGGTTCTAAGGGCAAAGGAGCAACTAAGACTTAAAGGGTCATTCTTATAGGAATAATTGATAGCTAATTTGAAATAAGGGCTTCCCTGTTGGATCAGTGGTTAAAGAACTCACCTGCCAATTCAGGAGATGTGGACTTGATTGATCCTTGGGTCAGGAAGATCCCCTGAATAAGGAAATGAAAACCTGTTCCAGTATTCTTGCCTGGAAAATCCCATGGACAAAGGCACCATGGGATTTAATTCATGGGGCTACAAAAGAGCTAGACATGACTTAGTAATTAAACAACAGCAACAATTTGAAATATAAAAGAGTTCATTTTATACAGACTCAACAAGACTTGAGAGACCATTGTCCCTTCTGAAAAGTGGACACAGTGAAAATCTGGTTCCATAATGTACAGGGTTAAATGACAAGGGCCATTGCTAGAAAGCTAGGAAGACCAAGTCGTGAGGGGCTTTGGAAACCAAGCTGAGGCCATATTGAGTAGAGACTGTATCCTGACAACTGGGAGAAATGAAGAAACTTTGGAGGGGAGGCACCACGATTTGATGTTCATGTTAGAATCCTCTGTCCAGCCTCAATGTGGAAAAATACATTGGAAAGATCAAGACTGAGGTCAAGGAGAAGAGATAAAAGGCTATCACTGGAAGGAAGGCAGAAGATGATGTACTTCATATAACTTCATTAATGGTGAGCCTAAGTGGACAGGGAAGGAAATAATTAAGAGGCAGAATCAACAGTTTTCCTTGGTGAAAGAGGCTAAGGAAGATTTGACATTTTAAGGTGTCAAATGATTGGGGGAGACAGGTATTCTGGAAGGAAATAATAAAGTCAAATCAAGTTTGGAAAGTCAAGTCAAGGAAATAATAAAAGTCAAGTTTTGAAGGACTTGCATTTGTCTTCAAAAAAATCCTCAGTAGTCCAAAGAAAGAGAAGTCTAATAGCTGGACTGATTCTGAATTAGGGTTTCATTATGCAGGTGAGTGAAATGGAATTGCATGAAGTCTAAGAGAAGTTGAACAGGAAACATGACAATGGCTAGAGATTAGACAGTGGGCTTCCAGATTCTGCTGGGCATGTGGGGAGTTTGGAATTTGGAAGTCATTATTCCTGTAGTCCTCAGGAACAGAAAAAGTCCTCACAAATGGAAACTCAGCCACTCTTCCTAGGACTATCAGAGAGATGAAGTCACGGGCCAATGGTTGCCTCCCAGAAGGAGAGCCAGGTGAATACAAAGAGATACAGTTTATCATAGCAAAAACTGGGAATTAGATCCCTCCAAGTGCCTGGCAAGACAGGTACTTAAAACCTGAGCTGTGATGGGTGTACCGCTGGAGCTTCCCTGAGGCCAAGTTTCAGAGTTAAAAACTCCACAGAGCTGAGTCCTGAGGGAACCTCCCCACTCTAGCGACTTTTACTCCCAGGCACCCTACTCAGTTAGAAGATCCAAGAGAAATCCCCTGGAGCTTCTGTAAAGGTGGGGATGGGGTGGAGTAAGCATTTCAAATACACCCAGAATATTTTACTCTTAAGAAGGCTTGCCCCTAAGGGAAACTATTTTACCAGAGGCTACCTGACTTTAGGAAAGGAAAATGCCCAGCTGAGCTCCCTCTAGCCTTCCTTTTGTAGCTAAGGGGGAAACAAAGCAAGACTAAAATGTACACTGAGATCTCATCCTAGGACTGTAGAGAACAGATGTCTGAATATGATGGAAGATCCAGAGACTCAGAAGATAGTGAGAAAGTGAAACTATTATCAGGTTTGTGGTCAAAGAGAAGGATACTGGAATTTAAAATTTTGGAGGCAGAACAATGCTGTAGGGAAGGCAATGGCACCCCACTCCAGTACTCTTGCCTGGAAAATCGGATGGAGGAGCCTGGGGGGCTGCAGTCCATGGGGTTGCTAAGAGTCGGACACAACTGAGTGACTTCACTTTCACTTTTTCACTTTTATGCATTGGAGAAGGAAATGGCAACCCACTCCAGTGTTCTTGCCTGGAGAATCCCAGGAATGGGGAAGCCTGGTGGGCTGCCATCTACGGGGTTGCACAGAGTCGGACACGACTGAAGTGACTTAGCAGCATCAGCAGCTGCCTTAACCAGGGTATAGAATCTGTCAGAAGTCTCCAAAAGACAAAGAAGATTCCGAAAAGGAATGGAAGAGTTGGCTCAAAAAGGGTATGAGGGAGTCAGAGTGCTTTATTGGCCAAATAAATATATAAGTATTTAAAAGTAACACTGCAAAATAAAGAAGCTTACTGAATATCTATTAGCCTGTTCATGGAAAACATTTCAGGAATTTTCTATCATGATTAGCATATTCACAAAGGTCATGCCATATATTCAGGTATGAACATAGCAAAAATCAGAGATAAAATTGCTTTATACGGGCAGTTCAGTTTTATGAGAACTCTCTAAACTTTCATTATCTTGGGGACCTGAATTAATCAAGTGACACTGTTACTTTTGGTTTGTCTCAAGGTGTAAAGTCTTCTATTTGTCTGTCTGTCGTTGCTGTTTTTTTATATCCTGACTGTGTTATGTGACATGCTTAGTTATGATGGCAGCAGGTCTAAATGTCACTTAAAAAAAATTCTACAAGCTTTAACTTCTAGTACAAAACTGACCAAAAATCATGACGGTTTTCAATCTTTTCCCTTATAGCTTATTCAAATGAGCTCACAATGATCTCTGAACACTTCCTCACAATGAAACAATGAGAAGCAACTGCACATGTCAGTGGCTTTCTTCTTATGTATCATAAAGGTTTAGAAATAAGCATTCCTGTTTTTTGCCTAGGAAAACGTTTTCTAAAATAAATATGTCCATTCTAATGCTATGACTATAACTTATACCATTTTGTAGTGACACCCAAAGCACTTTTGAGATTTTGCTGTGGAAAATAACAAAACCACACTATCAAACATACAGAAAGTAAAGTCAAAGATCTATAGTTTTGAGTATATTTCATGTTCATTCATTGGAAAGAAGATAATTTCCTGCTGTAGAAGAATGTGCATGGGCGTTCTTCAGTCATCTGCTGCTTCTAAGTTTGGCTTTTCTTGTTGCCAAAGTAATGATCTTATAATAAAAATTGAGCTTGGTTTTGTATATATAAATATACACCCACACCCATACAACTTATATACATACATACATACATGGAATGGTATTATATATATCGTGTGTGTGTGTGTGTATGTGTGTGTATATATATATATAATCCCCTGAGGAGGGCATAGTAACTCACTCCAGTATTCTTGCCTGGAGAATCCCATGGACAGAGGAGCCTGGTGGGCTACAGTCCATAGGGTCACAAAGAGTTGGACACGACTAAGGTGGCTTAGCATTCGTTCCTGCACACATATTATATGTATATGTACATACACACATATTTATGAGATTTATATATGCATACATATGTACACGGAACATGCATGTATAAACTTATGCATATATATACATACACAAATATAATTTATACTGGATCTGGAACAAAATGTGTCCTCAATAAATACCAGCTATTATGCAGTGTGCTATGATGTATATAAAACAGAGGATGCTTAGTATATGTTCACCCTTGATATTGGAGAAAGGATTTTGTTTAATGTCACCTAAATTCAGTTTATATACATTATGGAATTAAAATTAAATAATATTACTGTGAGTTAAGTATCAAATATGAGACAGATTATCAATTCTGGAAATGAAGGAGGTATAATCACGTATAGTGATAGAGAAGAGAAAGAAGAAAAATTAAGAAAAAAATAAGTGACAATTTTTCCTATCAGTTGAAGAGGGCAGTAACGCAGAGAAACAGACTATGGGGACAGCTGTAGATAAGCAAGGACAGAAGACAGGGAAGCATGGAGGTAGAGTTCCACTGGTGGGCTGTTAATGTAGATGCAGATGGATGCAAAGGCAGAATTTAGATTTTCTCGGTGGGACCAAGAATAAAGCCAGGAAAATTAAAAAGAGGTTCTTAGAAAGATGCAGTGATGCGAGAAGGAGAAGTGAATACTCATTAAAAGAAGGTTGAAGGATCAGATGAAAGACTGAAGAATCAGATGTGTAAATAAGTCAGGATTTTTCAGTTCTGGAGGGAGGAGAGGAGCAGTATGTAAGTTATTAAAGCAGCCCGCCTGCCCCCACCCTTCCATCCTAGCAGTAAAGGTTTATCATAGGCTTAGGATCATCTTTCACCAGTAACAGCTTAGGTAATTCTTTCTAACTGGAAAAGATTTTCTCTGTCCTGCCATAATTATTGCTGGGGATAAGCCCCAACCTATTCCCTTGTTAGAATTTATTCCCCTCCCCATCCTCTCACTGGTTCTTACTGATAGCTTACAGTGAACAATGTCGAATTCCTGATCTCCGAAGAAGAAGATTTAGCTTCTGGACCAGGGACCAGGCTTGATCACTCAAGAGCTTTTGTGTAGCAGAGTTTTATTAAAGTAAGAAAAGGGACTGAGAAAGCTTCTGACATACACATCAGAAGGGGGATGGAGAATGCCCCTCTTGCTAGTGTTAGCACGGGACTTATATACTTTTTAATTAGTTATTACAATAAATCAAAAGAATGTCTGGAGGTTTTAAAGATCTTACTAGACCCACTCCCATAATTTACATTTTAAGTTAATAGGATTAGCCAGAAGGTTTTCAGGAAGGAGAAACTGTCCTCAAGCAGGATACATTGTTGTTATATAATTCCTAGTACAGAGTTTAAGCTGAGTTGTTTGTTGTGTAACCATCAGTTTGAGGTTTAAAAAAAAAAAAAAATTTTATGTGACTAAGGGATGTAGAGGGGAAAAAAAAAAAAAATTGTCCTTTCCTCCTCCTTGAGAACTCCAGACCCCTATCTCCTCCTCGGGGACCCCCAGACTTCTTATCAATCTGCCTAGGAATTGACTCTCTCATTACTTTAATCAGAATTGCCACGTATATAAGGAATCTAAAAAAATGGTATAGATAAACCGGTCTGCAGGGCAGAAATAGAGATGGAGATGTAGAGAGCAGACATGTGGACGGGTTGGGCAGCAGAGGAGGGGTGGGGTGAATTGACAGACCTGGATTAATTTATGTGCACTATGTGTAAAGCAGATAGCTGGTGGGAACACACTCTCTAGTGCAGTGAGCTCAGCTCTGCTCTGTAGTGACCTAGATGAGTGGGACGGGCAGGTGTGGAGACATTCAAGAGGGAGGGGATATATGTATACATATAGCTGATTCACTCTGTTGTAAAACATTGTAAAGCAACTATACCCTGATTTTTTAAAAACGAATAAACTATAATTACCATAAGTATTATAAATATTTCATTTATGCATACGCCACATATTCTTGAGGACCCATCATTAACCTGGCATTTTGCTGAGTTCCAGGGGTGCAAAAGTGCCCTCAAGGATTTTATAATCCAATGATGAAACACTGAGATATTGGCGAATAAATATAATAACTGATTGAATATATGATGGCCATCTATTGAGCAAAAAGGCATATAAAGGAGAATGGCAAAATCGACCTGAAGAGTATCAAGAAAAGGCATCAGAAGGACGGTGATGCCCTCCACATTGTCAAGAAGAGTGCAGTGAGTAAAGTATGAAACCATAGCCTAGGAGCCGTGGTGAGCACAGTTTAGGAGGTCTGCTGAGCGTATGTGTTTCTCTGTCTTTTTTAACATTTTGAAAATCAGTTGAGAGCTAGATATATAAAACACACACCCCACGCACATCTTCTAATGATTCTTTCCACTACCTCCCCTTCGCTAACACCGACCCTTAGTTCACTCTCTCACATAGTAGTCAGCGTTCACTGTTTATTAGAAAATGTACAAATGACAGGATGGTTTTTCCAGCTGCTGCATAATGTAAAAATAAGAAACGCGCTTTTTTCTAAGTGAACAATAACTGACAAAGTCACTCCTTGCTGTATGTTTGTTAAGCTGCAATCGCAGCTAGGAACTCCTGCAAGCATCAGAATATCATATAAATCAGTGCTCAAAAGCAATATTATTGTACACCACCTTGCTCTTTGGCTTTTATTTCAGAGCTTCTGAAGTCTGTTTACAAATAGATCATTTATATTCACACACTTATTTTTTTATAGTTTTCATAATGAAAGCTAGGTCCCTACCATCGCTATATATGCACTCAGCTTTTATAAGCAAGACTATGGAGAAGATGAGTTGCTCTAAGCTGTAATGTAAATAGCTTAGTGCACTAAGAAGGCATTGCTTTCCCCCATGTACATGTTTTATTTGCATTTTAATACTCTAGTAAAACTCTACTAGCCATCATTCTCTTATTTTAGTAATTTTCTCATCTTGGAGTTTTGTGGAGGGTGGCAAAGTAGAAACACTTTTCTTTAGTATTATTAATAATTATAATAACTTTCGTGGATAATTATCTACTAAACAATATTGTTGCAAGAATAACAGAAAATAGGAGAAAAACAAAGGAGGAAGCATGGAAAATCCAAAATCCCACTCCTCTAATAAACCAACTGTTTTCTTTTACAATGGTTATTTTTAGACTTCAAATTCATCTGTTGGTAAAGAACAACTGTGGAATTAATTTTATGTGAGCATAACAACCAGCTTTATCTTTTTACAACAAAACTGTCTTCTTGGGGATGAGAGTGTAGACCTTGGATGGTTCCCAAGGTTCATCTGCTGTGAATTTCCTCCCTTATAGCCTTTGGGCTGCTCTCAGAGGCCTGGTCTATAGGACATATTGTGAATGATTGCATTAGCCAGCAGCCTTGCGTACCACAGCAGCATGTTGCTTTTGAGAACAGCCAAGTAGAAACAAGGTTTGTTACTGATAAAGAGAGAAGGGTGACTATTTCAAAAAAGAGAGCTGATTATGAGAGAACGTCCTGCAGTCTCACTACCTAGATTGATTCTCGACCCCGCTGCCACATGTTGTGAGGCTTAGGCAAGTTACTTAACATCATTGATCCCTGCTTCTTTCCATCCATAAAATATATACAACGATCACACTGATTTTACAAGGTTGAGGACTTACAGGTAATTTAACATGTGTGATATAACGTATGTTAAGTGCTGTCATTGGTTAGTCGCTAAGTTGTGTCTGACTCTTTTGAGTCCCCACAGCCTGTTGCCCAACAGGCTCCCCCATCCATGGGATTTCCCAGGCAAGGATACTGGGATGGGTAGCCATTTCCTTCTCCTGTGGATCTTCCTGACCCAGGGATAGAACCCATGTCTCCTGCATTGGCACCAGATTCTCTATCAATGAGCCCCCAAGGAAGTCCATGTAACATGCTAGATACATAATAAACACTTAGTAAATGTTAGCTCATTTTTTTCTGTAAATCTAAACTTATTTACCTTCTCCTGCCTACCACCACTTATGCTGACATGGGTGCAAAGGGCCACCAGCCTAGTATGGAATGTTACACAGACATTCAAAATAGGAAATTTTGGGGAGCTGGCTGATGATAGCTTCTCAGGTATGATGAAATCCTTTCTTTATGGTAACAAGAAAGTAAGCATGGCTTAGCAGAATAAGTGCTTGGGTTCAAGCTGCAGCCTTCCATCTCACAAGTCCTGTGGCTAAAATGTTTCCCTTTTCTGAGCATTCAATACAATAATAAGTTATCTTAGATAATCTATCAGGTTCCCAGAAGCTCTACATTTTCATGTGGATCATGAAAGTGAAAATGTTAGTCGCTTGGTTGTGTCTGACTCTTTGTGACCCTATGAACTGTAGCCCGCTAGTCTCTTCTGTCTATGGGGATTCTCCAGGCAAAGTATAACCATTCCCTTCTCCAGGGGATCTTTCCAGTCCAAGGAATGAACCGAGGTCTCCTGCATTGAAGGCAGATTCTTAACCCATGCCAATAATTCCAGGAGTCAAACCAAATGAGAGCCAATATAAATTCTGCTGCATTTCTTTGGCCTTAGTATGCCATAGCCATTTACCAGGTAAGCAGGACAGTTAGAAGGTTTAAATGGATAACATTATTTTCTGGAATTTCATTATTGTTCATACTAATTCATTCATTCATTCAGTAAGAATTTACTAAATGTCTTCTGTAAATCAAAGTGTTTACTGGATTCCGGAAGTACAGACTTAAGGTTAAGATTCTTGGCCATTAGAATATGGGGATTCCAATAGGAAACATACATATGTAAACAGATAGTTTCAGCATGGTGTAATTAAAACTATGTATAATGTGTGCAGAGTCATGAAGACACAGAAGTAGAACTTTTGAATGGAATGGTGAAACAGTAAAAGAATGGGCTTTGAAATCAGAATTTTCCTTCACACATTTACAAATTTTGTGACTGGGCAGTTTATTCTCTAAGTCTCAGTTTGTTGTCTGAAATAAAATGATGATGATGCCTGTTTTAAAATGCGATTATGAATACATATCTAACTTGTTTGTCTACTCTTAGCCCAGTGGTCATCAGGATCCTACTAAGTATTCCTTGTCTTAATTTACTACCTTCTTAGAAAAAAGGGGTATTTGATCTGAGTCTCAGATAAAAGTGTAGGAGTTTGCTTGGTAAATACACTCAAATATGTGCATGGAAAGGGTGAGATGTACATTAAGTAATAGATTTGCAGACTTATTTTTCACCCTAAAGATTGGTTGACTCTTACTGGAGGAGAAGATCCATAGTAGAATATGATAAATGAATTTAAAGAGAATTTGTTCTCAGGCAAGAGTTTTGCTTGCCATGCTGTTTTATTGGCAAGCACTGCAAGATGATTAGTATTCCTCTCAAACATGTTTCTAGGATTATCTTGGTGTCACTGTGGTCATGGAAGTTGCTCCTGGCTATTTCAGTATTGTAGGAAGAAAACAAATATAGAAATAATATGAGTAAAGGACAGATTATAAAAGGGTAATATCATCAGAAGGATTGGATTTGTGGTGTGAGTATAGAGATTGAATTCAGAAGCCTATTGTAGGATTTAGAAGCTTGGAGTTATACTTTTAATATAGCAAAACCTGACAGATCCAGGCCTTTATTTGCATTTCAAAATAGTGTTTTGGGGTTAGAGAAAGGAAATAGTATGTTTAAAAGTTGAAGACTGGGTTTAGTGACTAAGATGCAAAGAATCAAGTTAGCATTTTCAGTGATAACCTGTTGCTTAATCATTTACAAATGTATTTTTACATTTCAAAATTAAGCATTACAAGTGTGAAAATTTCATTTTAATGAAAGTTCTCTCTCTTCTTATTCAGTCCACAGCCCTGATTGTTATTCTCCCCTTGGACTAATAATATTAGATATTTATATTGGTTATACCTTTGCTGTTGATTATCATTATAATTTAATATGATGATTTTATATCCTAATTCAAGTATATTAGCTCTTCATAGTATCTCTTAGTATTATTTTCCTTTCCTGCTTTCTAACAGTCATTATTTGACAATTCTATTTCTATTTTTCATGATCAAAATTCTTAATGTTTTCTTCTACCACCACACTCAAATCTTTGTGGCTTTGTATATACTCTGAATCTAAAAGTTGAAAACCAATCAAGAGCATTTACATTAGCATGACTGAATCTTAACACATACTGCTCAGTGTTGTAATTAATACATACTGTTCAGATAAGTGAAAGGCAAAAGAGAAAAGGAAAGATAAACCCATCTGAATGCAGAGTTCCAAAAATAGTAAGGAGAGATAAGAAAGCCTTCCTCAGAAACCAATGCAAAGAAATAGAGGAAAACAATAGAATGGGAAAGACTAGAGATCTTGTCAAAAAAATTAGAGACTCCAAGGGAGCATTTCATGCAAAGATGGGCACAATAAAGGACAGAAATGGTATGAACCTAATAGAAGCAGAAGATATTAAGAAGAGGTGGCAAGAATACACAGAGTTATATAGAAAAATTTTAATAATTGAGATAACCACAAAGATGTGATCACTCACCTAGAGCCAGACATCCTGGAATGTGAAGTCAAGTGGGCCATAGGAAGTATCACTATGAACAAAGCTAGTGAAGGTGATGAAATTCCAGTTGAGCTATTTCAAATCCTGGAAGATGATGGTATGAAAGTGCTTCATTCTATATTCCAACAAATTTGGAAACTCAGCAGTGACCACAGGAATGGAAAAGGTCAGTTTTCATTCCAATTATCAATTATCAATTTTACTCATCTGTCACACCAGGAAGTTCAGTTCAATTCAGTCGCTCAGTCCTGTCAGACTCTTCAGGACCCATGCATCACAGCATGCCAGGCCTCCCTGTCCATCACCAACCCCTGGAGTTCACTCAAACACATGTCCATCGAGTTGGTGATGCCATCCAGCCATCTCATCCTCTGTCATCCCCTTTTCCTCCTGCCCCCAATCCCTCCCAGCATCAGAGTCTTTTCCAATGACTCAACTCTTCACATGAGGTGGCCAAAGTACTGGAGTTTCA
>NW_011494896.1:7692587-7696048 GCF_000754665.1 Bison bison bison
CTTCCAATGAACACCCAGGACTGATCTCCTTTAGGATGGACTGGTTGGATCTCCTTGCAGTCCAAGGGACTCTCAAGAATCTTCTCCAACACCACAGTTCAAAAGCATCAATTCTTTGGTTCTCAGCTTTCTTTACAGACCAACTCTCACATCCATACATGACCACTGGAAAACCCATAGCCTTGACTAGACAGACCTTTGTTGGCAAAGTGATATCTCTGCTTTTTAATATGCTATCTAGGTTAATCATAACTTTCCTTCCAAGGAGTAAGCATCTTTTAATTTCATGGCTGCAATCACCATCTGCAGTGATTTTGGAGCCCAAAAAGATAAAGTCTGACACTGTTTCCACTGTTTTCGTATCTATTTCCCATGAAGTGATGGGACCGGATGCCATGATCTTTGTTTTCTGAATGTTGAGATTTAAACCAACATTTTCACTCTCCTCTTTCACTTTCATCAAGAGGCTTTTTAGTTCCTCTTTACTTTCTGCCATAAGGGTGGTGTCATCTGCATATCGAGGTTATTGATATTTCTCCTGGCTATCTTGTTCCAGCTTGTGCTTCTTCCAGTCCAGCGTTTCTCATGGTGTACTCTGCATATACGTTCAATAAGCAGGGTGACAATATACAGCCATGATGTACTCCTTTTCCTATTTGGAAACAATCTGTTGTTCTATGTCCAGTTCTAACTGTTGCTTCCTGAACTGCATATAGGTTTCTCAAGAGGCAGGTCAGGTAGTCTGGTATTTCCATCTCTTTCATAATTTTCCACAGTTTATTATGGTCTACACAGTCAAAGGCTTTGGCATAGTCAATAAAGCAGAAATAGATGTTTTTTTGGAACTCTCTTGCTTTTTCGATGATCCAGTGGATGTTAGCAATTCGATCTCTGGTTCCTCTGCCTTTTCTAAAACCAGCTTGAAATTCAGGAAGTTCACGGTTCACATATTGCTGAAGCCTGGCTTGGAGAATTTTGAGCATTACTTTACTAGAGTGTGAGATGAGTGCAATTGTGCAGTAGTTTGAGCATTCTTTGGCATTGCCTTTCTTTGGGATTGGAATGAAAACACCTTTTCCAGTCCTGTGGCCACTAATGAGTTTTCCAAATTTGCTGGCATATTGGCATATTGATACACTTTCACAGCATCATCTTTCAGGATTTGAAAGAGCTCAGCTGGAATTCCATCACCTCCACTAGCTTTGTTTGTAGTGATGCTTTCTAAGGCCCACTAGACTTCACATTCCAGGATGTCTGGCTCTAGGTGAGTGATCATACCATTGTGATTATCTGGGTCATGAAGTTCTTTTTTGTACAGTTCTTCTGTGTATTCTTGCCACCTCTTCTCAATATCTTCTGCTTCTGTTAGGTTCATATTATTTCTGTCCTGTATTGAGCCCATCTTTGCATGAAATGTTCCCTTTATATCTCTAATTTTCTTGAAGACATCTCTAGTCTTTCCCATTCTGTTGTTTTCCTCTATTTCTTTGCATTGATCACTGAAGAAGGCTTTCTTGCTCTTCTTGCTATTCTTTGGAACTCTGCATTCAGATGCTTATATCTTTCCTTTTCTCCTTTGCTTTTTGCTTCTCTTCTTTTCACAGCTATTGTAAGGCCTCCTCAGACAGCCATTTTGCTTTTTTGCATTTCTTTTCCATGGGCATGGTCTTGATCCTTGTCTCCTGTACAGTGTCATGAGCCTCCATCCATAGTTCATCAGGCAGTCTGTCTATCAGATCTAGTCCCTTAAATCTGTTTCTCACTTTCATTGTATAATCATAAGAGATTTGACTTAGGTCATACCTGAATGGTCTAGTGGTTTTCCCTACATTCTTCAATTTCTGTCTGAATTTGGCAATAAGGAGTTCATGATCTGAGCCACAGTCAGCTCTCAGTCTTATGTTTGCTGACTGTATAGAGCTTCTCCATCTTTGGCTGCAAAGAACATAATCAATCTGATTTCGGTGTTGACCATCTGGTGATGTCCATGTGTAGAGTCTTCTCTTGTGTTTTGGAAGAGGGTGTTTGCTATGACCAGTGCGTTCTCTTGGCGAAACTCTATCAGTCTTTGCCCTGCTTCATTCCGTATTCCTAGGACAAATTTGCCCGTTACTCCAGGTGTGTCTTGACTTCCTACTTTTGCATTCCAGTCCCCTATAATGAAAAGGACATCTTTTTGGGGTGTTAGTTCTAAAAGGTCTTGTAGGTCTTCATAGAATGGTTCAACTTCAGCTTCTTCAGCATTACTGGTCGGGGCATAGGCTTGAATTACTGTGATATTGAATAGTTTGCCTTGGAAATGAACAGAGATCATTCTGTAGTTTTTGAGATTGCATCCAAGTACTGCATTTGGGACTCTTTTGTTGACCATGATTGCCAGGGTCCAGCCCCGGTGGATCCAGGGAATTCGAAGGGGAGACAGCATCAGTGATCAGGAAACAACAGCTTATTAAATGTTAATTAAAGATATAAAGAATGGTTAAATAAGGATAGTTCAGTGAGAAAATTTAGTGGAGAAAAGAGGCTGAATAATTCAGCCAGAAGGTGAGAGAAAGAACGACATGGGGAGACCAAGCTTCAGTGAACAAGCCCGCACTTTATTTTCCAAAGTAGTTTTTATACCTTAAATTATGCATAGAGGATAATGGGAGAAGGGGTAGAGTCATGCAGTAAGCCAGGCTTTCTTCCTGCAAACTTATCATATGCAAAAGTTTAGGTGATTTGCATCATCTTCTGGCCCGGAGGCCTGTTAACATTTTAAGACCCTTTCTTCAGAAAATTTATTTTTCTCTAAAGGTGATTAGTCAGGTGCCACCCTCCAAAAGCATTAGATAAAATTGCATTCCTACAGGGCAAAGGTGTGGTGGGCTATAACAAGAAAAAGAATTAACTCAAGGGTCCAAGGTTACAAACATTAAAGCTACTACTTACACCAATTATATTAATCAATACACTGCCAGGGACACAGCAGGTAAGGGATATGGAAACTTAGCAGCAAACATTGGCCCAACAAGTGAAAAAACCCTTCACCAATACAATTTCTAATCAATCTTTTAACTGCTCAAAGGAATCTGTATTTAGACAGTTTAGAACATCTCATGCCTCTCATAGTTGGGAGGCTCTGAGCAATCACATGTGGCTGGAAAAACCTATTCAGGCAGGCTAGAGGACTTCCAAAGGAGTTTGTAGGTTGAAACACTATCAGATCCAGGAACTTTATTAACTGAGGTTGTAAGTTAACTCTTTTTTTCAGAGAGAGGTAGTGGGGGACAGCCCCCCCCCCCCCCGCCCCGTAAAGTCAGAGGTGTAGGTGAAAGCAGAAAGTAGGCAGACTCTGGTTTTGGGGGTAGATACTCTAGAATTTCCAGGGGGTACTCCTGAGGCTCGATCCCGCCTTTGCGTATGCCGAGTCTCCTTCCTCATGACCTTTGCCATGGGCGGAGCTCCTGCTCCCGGCACAT
>NW_011494896.1:7696148-7705359 GCF_000754665.1 Bison bison bison
ATGATGGTTACTCTATTTCTTCTGAGGGATTCCTGCCCACAGTAGTAGATATAATGGTCATCTGAGTTAAATTCACCCATTCCAGTCCATTTTAGTTCACTGATTCCTAGAATGTTGACATTCACTCTTGCCATCTCCTGTTTGACCACTTCCAATTTGTCTTGATTCATGGACCTAACATTCCAGGTTCCCATGGAATTTTGCTCTTTACAGCATTGGACCTTGCTTCTATCACCAGTCACATCCACAACTGGGTATTGTTTTTGCTTTGGCCCCATCCCTTCATTCTTTCTGGAGTTATTTCTCCACTGATCTCCAGTAGCATTTTGGGCACCTACTGACCTGGGGAGTTCCTCTTTCAATATCCTATCATTTTGCCTTTTCATACTGTTCATGGGGTTCTCAAGGCAAGAATACTGAAGTGGTTTGCCATTCCCTTCTCCAGTGGACCACATTCTGTCAGACCTCTCCACTATGACCCGTCCGTCTTGGGTGGCCCCACATGGCATGGCTTAGTTTCATTGAGTTAGGCAAGACTGTAGTCCATGTGATTAGATTAGCTAGTTTTCTGTGATTATGGTTTCACTGTGTCTGCCCTCTGATGCCGTCTCGTAATACCTACCATCTTACTTGGGTTTCTCTTACCTTGGACGTGGGGTATCTCTTACCTTGGACGTGAGATATCTCTTCATGGCTGTTCCAGCAAAGCGCAGCCACTGCTCCTTACCTTGATGAGGTTGCCCCTCCTGACCTTGAACGTGGAGTAGCTCCTCTCTGCCCTCCTGTTCGTGCTCAGCCATCGCTCCTTGGGCATGGGGTTTCTCCTTTCATCCACCACCCCAACCTCGGGCATGGGGTAGCTCCTCTAGGCCGCTGCCCCTGACCTCGAACACACTAGCAAAGGAATACTCAAAATTCTCCAAGTGAGGTTTCAACAGCATGTGAACCAAGACCTTCCAGATTTTCAAGCAGGATTTAGAAAAGGTAAAGTAACCCAATATCAATTGCCAACATCCATCCACTGGATCACAGAAAAAAACAAGAGAGTTTCAGAAAAGCATCTACTTTGGTTTTACTGACTTTGCAAAAGCCTTTGTTTGTGTGGATCACAACAAACTGTGGACAATTCTTAAAGAGATGGGAATACCAGACCAACTAACCTGCCTCCTGAGAAAGCTGTTTACATGTCAAAAAACAACAGTTAGAACCAGACATGGAAATAGGGATTAGTTCCAAATTTGGAAAGGAGTATGTCAAGGCTGTATATTGTTACCCTGCTTACTTAACTTCTATGCGGAGTAGAAGTTTCGCATATCATGCGAAATGCCGGGCTGGATGAAGCATAAGCTGGAATCAAGATTGCTGAGAGAAATATCAATAACCTCAGATATGCAGCTGACACCACCCTTATGGCAGAAAGTGAAGAGGAACTAAAGAGCCTCTTGATGAAAGTGAAAGAGGAGAGCGAAAAAGCTGGCTTAAAACTCAACCTTCAAAAACCTAAGGTCATGGCATTTGGTCCCATCATTTTATGGCAAATAGATGGGAAACAAAGGAAACAGTGACAGACTACTTTTTTGGGCTCCAAAATCACTGTAGATGGTGACTGCATGCATGAAAGTAAAAGACACTTGCTCCTTGGAAGAAAAGCTATTGCAAACCTAGACAGCATATTAAAAAACAGTGACACTATTTTGCTGGCAAATGTCTGTCTAGTCAAATATGGTTTTTCCAGTAGTCATGTATAGATCTGAGAGTTGGACCATAAAGATAGGGGAACGCCAAAGAATTGATGCTTTTGAACAGTGGTGTTGGAGAAGACTTTTGAGAGTCCCTTGGACTGCAAGGAGATCCAACCAGTCCATCCTAAAGAAAATCAGTCCTGGGTGTTCATTGGAAGGACTGATGCTGAAACTGATGCTCCAATACTTTGGCCACCTGATGCGAAGAACTGACTCACTGGAAAAGACCCTGATGCTGGGAAAGATCAAAGGCAGGAGGAGAAGGGGATTACAGAGGATGAGATGGTTGGATGGCATCACCAACTTGATGGCCATGAGTCTGAGCAAGCTCTGGGAGTTGGTGATGGACAAGGAAACCTGGCATGCTGCAGTCTGTAGAGTGCAAAGAGTTGAACACAACTGAGTGACTGAACTGACTGTTCAGTGTTGGACCAAAAGAGAATTTTCTTGTGTCTGAATCCAGTGTCAAAACATCTCAGGCCATTTAATGGAGAATGTTCCTGGTATCATATTCACATTAAGTATTTTTTTCTTATACTCGATCATTTTCATAAAATCCAGCAATATTTTAAGTTGCTTCACCTTTAGGCCATTATATTCCTGCATAGTAATTGTATTTGTTTCAGAGTTTCTAACTGCTTTTCTTTTTGTCTGGCCTCAGTTTTTTAATCCTTTATCTTAGAGCTCATTGTTAAGTTCTACTCAGTCAAGTGACTCCCTCCCTCTTTTCTACCTAACCTTATGTCCTCTGTTTCTTCTGTTAGAAACCTGTGTACTCCTGCTCCAGTCTGGACTAGGGCTTTTCACAATTGCTGCACAGCCTTAATCTCAGAACTTCCCTTCACTGATCTGCTAGGCTGAGTGTGCTTATTCTCCTACTCCATGTTTTATTTACTCTTATCTGTTTCATTTTTTTAAAATTTATTTTATTTTCAAACTTTACAATATTGTATTGGTTTTGCCATATATTGAAATGAATCCACCACAGGTATACATGTGTTCCCCATCCTGAACCCTCCTCCCTCCTCCCTCCCCATACCATCCCTCTGGGTTGTCCCAGTGCACCAGCCCCAAGCATCCAGTATCGTGCATCGAACCTGGACTGGCGATTCATTTCTTATATGATATTATACATGCTTCAATGCCATTCTCCCAAATCATCCCACCCTCTCCCTCTCCCACAGAGTCCAAAAGACTGTTCTATACATCAGTGTCTCTTTTGCTGTCTCGTATACAAGGTTATTGTTACTGTCTTTCTAAATTGTTAATAGAGTATATCCTGCAGTGACTTTTCAAGTAAGAATATGTGCACCATAAGCTTTCTGAGAACTCCATGGACAGTGGGACCTGTCCGGCTACCATCTATGCAGTCACAAAGAGTCGGACACTACTAAGCGACTGACACGCACACACACACACACTTTCTGAATTAATCTTATGCTTTAAAGTACCTTGATTTCTTATCAGACTTTATTGACACATTTACCTTGTTTCAAATACTAGTTGAAAATTATTTTTTCCTAAAATATTAATGGTATTAGCCACCATTGTTTTCTGACATCAGGTCACTCATTAGAAGCGAGTGAATGTCTATTCTTCTTTCTTTCAGTGTCACTTTATTTCCTTTCTCTGGGAGTGTTGAGTAGCTGGGTATTGAAATTAACAAGGGTGCTATTAAGTTTGGATTTTTTCCTATTATTTTTATTAGCCATGCACAGGATATTTAAGGGTCCCATCCATCTGATAACATGTCTTTTTTCAGCCACAAGAAAATAGTTGTCCTTTACTGCTTTAATAATTTCTCCTTTAATTTTATTATTACCTCTTTCAGGAAATCCTACTGGTAAAATTCTGGATGTTTTGATTTGAGCCTCATTTTCTCATTCCTTTCCTAATATTTTGTTTTTATTTTTATTGCTATTCTTAAATATTCTGAGCTATGCCCTTGACTTTATATTTTAGATTTTCTATTTTTTAAATGCTTGTAATCATATTTTTAATCTCTAAAAGTGATTTCTTGTACTTTTTCTTTTTTTTACCCTCCTTCACAGGAATCCCTACTTTATGAGTAAAATATCTTCACAAATCCCCTTGGCTATATTAATTAGAATGTTCTTTTAAAATTTTATTTATTTTTTAATTGAAGGATAATTGCTTTATAGAATTTTGTTGTTTTCTGTCAAACCTCAACATGAATCGGATGTAGGTGTACATATATCCCCTCCCTTTTGAACCTCCCTCCCTTAAGTTTTATTATTTTTTTGAATTCTCTCTCTCTATCTCTTTTTCTTTATGAAAGTATATATTTCTGTTTTAGATTTTTAGCTCATTTTCTAGGGTACTTAATCTTCTCATAAACGTAGCAATTTGTGGTACTCTCTTCACATTCAATTGTGAGTTTCCATTGCTATTACATTGTTAAGACTATTTTCCAGCTACATTGGTCTCTTAAGACTCAGTTTATGACTTCTAAAGACACATTTTTAAAAGGAGCAGTTCATTGTTCAGGGAAATAGTAGGTTAGTCAACTAGAAAATCTAAAAGAAAAATTTGTAGTCAAAACTATTCCTGTTTTTCCAGCTTTAGGACTTGGTCTTTTTAAAGAGTACTTCCAGAGTCCAAATACTTGAAATGTTCTGTAGGCTTTTAGCTCTTCTAACTGGCCTAGAGAAGCTGTACTAGATGGGATATAATAGGTTGAAAATATTAAATAAGAAAATGACAGCAGTAATTTTTATATCATCTGCATCTACCCTGGCATAAGGAAGCAAATGAAGTCAATAGTCTCATTATTAAAAATCGCATTGGAATAAACTGGGACAGCAGAGTGGCTATCTTTTGCATCCATAATATCTTAGGAATATTACTATTATTGCCCTCACTCTTTTATGTTATAATTACTAATTGAATTATTTATATCTCCTTCTCATATTAATATATTTGGTCTACCACATTGTGTTCATTCTTGAATAAGTAGTGTTTGTCATACTTTAGAGTAAGTGGCAGATAGTGTTTGTTGACTAAATGACTGAATAAATAAGCTATTGAATGAATGAATGAAGATTCTTGTTTCCCATTTAATTGTTACTTTGCCTTGGCAAGGCATTTAACTTGTCTGACTATCAGCTTCCTCATTGTGATAAAAGAATAATGCATATATACTTTTATTTCTTTTCTGAGGTTTCATAAAAACCCAAGTACTTTAGGATATACTAGTGCATTATAAAAATCATCTATGCTGCATATACATGACTTTTATTATTATCATTATCGTAACCATAATCTCATCATAACCTTCATTATCATCATCATCAATATCATTTACATCTTTCTAAATCATGCAAGGTTCTTTTTCTATTTAGCCAAATCTACCTATTTGATAATGCTGTCCAAGTTTACCTGTCTTTATTTTCTACCTTTTAATTACTTATTATTCAGAAAATGCTTGCTAGATTTTATAGAGAAAATATAAATTTTGGGAATAATATAATTGCCTAATATCTTCAAAAACTTTCTAGATAACTAATGTAAATGCTACATTCAGAAATTTTTACAAATAGTAGGGATAATGAACACAAAAAGTAAAAATGTATATAATTTTTATGCTTTTTAAAGTATCTTCACAGGAATTTATACATTTAATTATTATTATTGATTGATGATATAGTTAAGTGATGTTCTGTTATTCCAATTTGAGTGATGAGAAAGCTGAAAGCCAAAAGGTTAAGTAATTTGTCTGAGGTCAGAGTTAATCACAGAAGTGATAACAGAGCTCATGTACAATCCCCTAATTTAGTATTATTTTATTATATGACATCAACATATACATCCAAATTTTAATTTGATCCCTGCATTTGCAACAATAAAATTTAATGTTTTTCTTTAATAATGGAAGAGGTAGAGTACAGAGAAAATCAAATGCACTTGGCTTCTTTCATCTTATCCACCAGCTGTTCTTAGTTCTAATTTATAAAACTGTGTTAACTGGACCCCTGAATAATGAGGCTTTAATGACAGACAGAATTGCTAATTCTTTTTCCTTAGCCAATTTTTCCTTGGCCAATGAACTAATTATTGAAGAGAACTTTATTATATTTTTCCCAGTTCACTTTTAGACAATCAAAGAATCAGGAAGGAACATAATAGTGTCCAGGGACAATTATTGCAACTCTTTTGCTTTCAGTTTAAAAGACACTCTACAAAAAGACAAAGTGGTGGGAAATGGGTGTTACTTTCTACAGATAGAGTACTGCCTGACTAATATGGCCAAAGAGCAAAGTCATTTACGGGGAACCATTGACTCCAGAAAGAGCATTAAAGAAAATAAATGCTTTTAAACCAGATGGAAATGTTAGAGAGTTGGATCTAAATTAGGGAATCCATTGGCCACATGTGAATCTCAAGCTATATGCATAAGCCTGACCTGATTAACTGTTTTGAAAATTGCCTTTGCAGTGAAATTTAGAGCACACAAGGAGAAAGATGGCTTTCTGAAGATACTGAGAGCTTGGCTCTAAGGGTGGAAATCTAAGATTCATATTGGACCACCCAACTCAACCATCTTTCTCCCCTATTTAAGGACTAATAATTACCTTTTTTGAAAGATGTTTATGTTATAGGAACCATTGCATGTTTTGCATATATTATATCAAATCTTGCCAACAATCATATAAGGTGAGATGAGGAAGCTCTGAGTCAGAGGAAGCTTTGAGTAAAAATAATGATGTTGATATTGGAAATAGTTATTATGTAATGACCATGATTTTTTAACCTTCCAAACAACCTATTGCTGCAGGTGCTATTCTTTTTGTTCCCAATTTACAGATATGGAAACTGAATCCAAAGATACTGAGTAAATAGCCCAAGGCTATGTTTGCCCAGGAGCCAGAATTTGAACCCAGTAACCTAGTTATGGAGACTGTATCATTGATCACAGTGCTAAACTGATAAGAAATAAGGGGTATGGATCAATTCACCACATAGTATTGGGGTGCCCAAAAAGTTCATTTGGGTTTTTCTGCACCATCTTGTGGAAAACATCTTTATTGAAGTTATCTCTGCCTCCTTTTCACCTATTTCTTTCAAGGTGATTTACCCTAGCATATCAGTCTTGGGGAAGAAAATCCTTCTTCACAGAGCAAGAATGGAAGGGCAGAAATAATTATGCTTAAGAGGGGCCTGTAGATAAGCAGTGCTTTGTCTTGTAAATATCTTTTTATCTAATTTAAAATATTTCAAAGCAAACCAGTTAAAAATCTCTATGTGCTTCACATGGAAGTAGTTTTGCTTGTTTTGAGGTCAAAAATGTACTGGAAAACTATCTTCTAAGAGATGTTGTGGTAAAATGAGAGTGAGCACAGGCCTTGCTGCTGAGGACTCACAGGTTGTGGAGAGTCTAACTTACTTGAACTTCCATTTTCTTATATCTGAAATGAAAATAATAACATAGTCACTCCATGGTTGATGGAAACAGCAGATATAAAAAGTGTCAGGTGTACAACTTTAATGCCTGGAAAACAGTAGATGCAATGAATGGTGGTCATAGTTATTAAATCAAGTATTGTCTTATTAAGCACCTACTATGTGTTAGTCAGGGCTTTCCAAGTGCTCAGTGATAAAGAATCTGCCTGCCAATGCAGGAAACACAGGTTTGGTCCTTGGATTGGGAAGATCCCCTGGAGAAGGAAAGGGCAATCCATTCCCGTATTCTTGCTTGGGAAATCCCATGGGTGGAGGAGCCTGGTGGGCTGTAGTCCATGGGGTTACAAAAAGGTGAGACACAACTTAGTGACCAAACAACAATGATGTGTTAATGATTATTCTAGATGCTGAACCATAGGATAGCAAACAGACAATCTCTGCATTCTAGAAGCTTATGATGTTGGGGGGTGGGGAATATTGACAAAGAGGCAATCCCTACAGTGTAAAAAAGGCCTTGAGGTGATAAAAACACAGTGCTATAGGAACATATATTAGTAGAAGGGTCACTGAACCTAGAATTAGGAAATCAGAGAGGTCTTACTGGGGAAAATATCTTTAAGAGACCAAGCATAAGTAGAATTCTAGCAGTCAAAAGGTGAAAGTAAGAGCAGAGGATAATTCTTAGTAGAAGAATCAGTATATCTAAAGACCCAGTCAAAAAGTGGGCCAAAGAACTACACAGACATGTCTCCAAAGAAGACATACAAATGGCCCACAAACACATGAAAAGATGCTCAACATCACTCATTATCAGAGAAATGCAAATCAAAACCACAATGAGGTACCATTTCACACCAGTCAGAATGGCTGTGATCCAGAAGTCTACAAGCAATAAATACTGGAGAGGGTGTGGAGAAAAGGGAACCCTCTTACACTGTTGGTGGGAATGCAAACTAGTACAGCCACTATGGAGAACAGTGTGGAGATTCCTTGAAAAACTGGAAATAGAACTGCCTTATGATCCAGCAATCCCACTGCTGTGCATGCACACTGAGGAAACCAGAATCAAAAGAAACACATGTACCCCAATGTTCATCACAGCACTGTTTATAATAGCCAAGACATGGAAGCAATCTAGATGTCCATCAGCAGATGAATGGATAAGAAAGCTGTGGTACATATACACAATGGACTATTACTAAGCCATTAAAAAGAATACATTTGAATCAGTTCTAATGAGGTGGATGAAACTGGAGCCTATTATACAGAGTGAAATAAGCCACAAAGAAAAACACCAATACAGTATACTAACGCATATGTATGGATTTTAGAAAGAAGATAACAATAACCCTGTATGTGAGACAGCAAAAGAGACACAGATGTATTGAACAGTCTTATGGACTCTGTGGGAGAGGGTGAGGGTGGGATGATATGGGAGAATGGCATTGAAACATGTATAATATCATATAAGAAACGAATCACCAGTCCAGGTTTGATGCATGATACAGGATGCTCGGAGCTGGTGCACTGGGATTACCCAGAGGGATGGGATGGGTAGGGAACTGGGAGAGGGGTTCAGGATGGGGAACACACGTACACTCATGGTGGATTCAAGTCAATGTACGGCAAAACCAATCAGTTCAGTTCAGTTCAGTTGCTCAGTTGTGTCCGACTCTTTGCGACCCCATGAATCGCAGCACACCAGGCCTCCCTGTCCATCACCATCTCCCAGAGTTCACTCAAACTCACGTCTATCGACTAGGTGATGACATCCTCTTCCTCTGTCATTGCCTTTTCCTCCTTCCCCCAATCCCTCCCAGCATCAGAGTCTTTCCCAATGAGTCAACTCTTCACATGAGGTGGCCAAAGTACTGGAGTTTCAGCTTTAGCATCATTCCTTCCAAAGAACACCCAGGGCTGATCTCCTTTAGAATGGACTGGTTGGATCTCCTTGCAGTCCAAGGGACTCTCAAGAGTCTTCTCCAACACCACAGTTCAGAAGCATCAATTCTTTGGTGCTCAGCTTTCTTCACAGTCCAACTCTCGCA
>NW_011494896.1:7705587-7722889 GCF_000754665.1 Bison bison bison
TGCCAACTTTTTCACTCTCCTCTTTCACTTTAATCAAGAGGCTTTTGAGTTCCTCTTCACTTTCTGCCATAAGGGTGGTGTCATCTGCATATCTGAGGTTATTGATATTTCTCCCGGTAATCTTGATTCCAGCTTGTGCTTCTTCCAGCCCAGCGTTTCTCGTGATGTACTCTGCATATAAATTAAATAAGAAGGGTGACAATATACAGCCTTGACTTGACCTGCTTCTTGAGAAACCTGTATGCAGGTCAGGAAGCAACAGTTAGAACTGGACATGGAACAACAGATTGGTTCCAAATAGAAAAAGGAGTACATCAAGGTAAAACCAATACAATATTGTAAAGTAAAATAATTAATTAATTAAAAATAAAAAATAAAAATAAATTCCTGGAGGTACAAACAAACACTCCATGTTCAGAAAACCAGAAAAAGAATAAAAAATCATTGTGGGAATTAAAGGTGATAGAGTAGTGGGGAAGCAAACTCTATGAATCGAAGAGAATGAATCCATGTTGACAACTGTGTATCATCAGCCAATACTTAAATCATAATGTATAGCAGATACTGAGTAGTTATTAAGTATAGGGAGTTATTTTTATGTTGCTATTTTTCTGAGATAACCAGTACCTTTCTACCAAGATATTCTTTGGAAAGAAACGTGTGTGTCACATATAAGCACTTCTGAGTTTTCCCTATAAGCTCATATTGCATATGAAAATCTCCCAAGTGGTATATATGTCACAAAATCTTTAAAGTTAGAATTATAACATGGGATTAGTATTTACTTCCAACAAATTGAATGGCTTCTCTAAACTAAAGCGTTCTAGTTTTCCCGTGGGGGTGTCAATTTCATTTCCTTTAATTAAGAGTGTCTGTGAAAAGAGTCCAAGATCCTGTCTGGATGAACCAAGGGGAGCTATGTGATCAGAGACTGGAGCACAGAAACACACACATGAACTCTTTCCAAAGCAACTGTTTGAAGTGGTCCAAAAGCATTCACAAGCTGCAACTTTGATCAAAGAAAAATAAGGGATAATCCTCACGTCAAACTGAATTCTCCATGGGTATTTGTGGCAATTTGACTGAAAATTGTATACTGTCAAATCCCCATGGTGTATGTTTGAGGTTTGAAAAGACATGAATAATCGAGGATGATGGAAATTTGTGAAGTCCAAAGTATTTATTGAGAGGACTTATTTTACTTTTCCCAAGCCAGAGAGATAAAAAGATTTTCTCTGTTTTTCTGTAAATACTTGGTCCATTCCAAAGAGAATAGCTGGATAATCTCCAGACAGGCAGAAATACTGACTTACCATAAATGCATAAATGTGGGACAACAATGTGGTCCCAACTACTGGCTTTGTGAGTGGTTAGAATATCTGGACATTACTATCCATTTGAAGATTTTTCCGTGTGGTCTTTTGTAGTAATTGACTCCCCATGTCCTGTCTTCCCTGATCTACACATGTTCTAAGAGAGTATATAAAGGATTAACTAAAACTTGTGCCCTACAAGACTATCAAATGGGAGTTTTTAAGTCCAGTCTATTGCTTGTATGTTGAGCCATTCCTTTCAAGCCTGAGTTTACATTTAGCTAAACAGAGACAGATCTGACCATGCACAGTGGAAGTGTCAGTTGTATGCATAGAAGCATTGCCCAGCAGTGAAACAAAGGTGCCAAAGAGAGAACCGAGGGCAGTCCAGTTCTGGGGACCCTCAGCAGAGTAAACGGAGTGACTCATGGCCAGACGTAAGCCTTGATCAGGTTGCACTCTGATATGGCTGTGCTTGGGAGGCAGTCAGACAAACCGGAGGTTGGAATTCAGCTTTGCCTCTTAAAAAGCTGGACAGCCTTAGGCAAGCTGGTTACTTAGTCTAAGCTGTGGTCGCTTCACCTTTGAAACTGGGAGAATGGTACCTAATTTCAGACTTATTTGAGAATTCAATAAGATAGAATGTAAAATGCTTAGCATGGTTGTTTTCGTCACATGTAGTTTATTATTATTATTATTGTTATATTGTTGTTAATAATAATATTAGTGGGCGAGACCATAATTATCCCATCACTTGATGTCTCTTCCTATTCACTTAGTTTGTTTAATTTGCTTTAAAGTTACCTAACTGCTTAACTCATGACATAGACAGTCCCAGTTTATTGTTGCGTGTGTGCTAAGTTGCTTCAGTTATGTCCGACTCTTTCCAATCCTAGGGACTGTAGCCTGCTAGGCTCCTCTGTCCATGGGATTCTCCAGGCAAGAATACTGGAGTGGGTTGCCATGCCCTTCTCCAGGGGGTCATCCTGACCCGGAGATCAAACCCTGAGTTTCCTGCATCTCTTGCTTTAGCTGGCCAGTTCTTTACCACTATTGCCAGCTGGGAAGCCCAGTTTATAGGCAGGAAGCATATGTAGATATAGTTTTAGATATAGATAAAGATATAGATATGCATATATATTATATAAGGATGTAATGATCAAATATAATAGATAAATAAATTAGAATACAATTGAATACAGATATGTAAATAAGACTTAGGATATCATAAACAGTGGAGTAATTAACTTTCTCTAGTGAAAGAATAAAAGGAGTCCCAAGGTGTAACAATCACAAACTCAGGTCTGTATCTATGGCCTTTTAATTGCATGTTAGATATAGTTTAAAATAATCTTTTTTTTTCTCTTCTGCCATTTCAAACACAGTTAACCAAATGTGAAAATTCTTACGTGTAGTTGAGCTATTAATTTAAATCAGACCTTTTCCTGATGGCATAAAGGAGAGAAAAAAGAAACGAAAAAAAATAGATTGTTTTGCTCCTGGACTTTTTTGTTTTTGATAGTCCTCATTATAGATTTTGAAAACAGTGGATTTGGGAAGACTGGTCATTTATTTTTCTCTTTTCTTGCACTAGATATAAATTTACCTTATTAACTTACTTTATTCATTACACCAAGTTCCATATACTCATTACTTGAGGTTTTAAAAAGGATTATAATAATGTGGACAAAGGATTATCTAACAGTAGCTTTCTATAGCAAAGCGATCAAGTTAAATACTTAGGGAACTGAAAAAGTCTAATGGCGGCCTGGCTGCTACATTAAAAATGTATGGTTTACTTCCATCTGATGAGGACATTTCCCTAAATTATAATGTTAATTTAACCCAGTAATATAGTTATCCCACGCTATAAATATATGAGTAGTTTGACTGATTTGGTTGATTTCTTTGTCTTAATTTTGTTTGTGAGGTTGCATACATTTCACAGTATCTTCTTAAGATGGAATGATGAGAACAATAAGGCAGAAATGCCCAAGTTTCATGAAACATCTTGGAAACTAGTTTCCTGTAAGTGATACCAATAAGCTTAAATACCTGTGGGTGTTTGCAATGCCTTTAATGAAAAGATCATCATACTTGGTAACTAGAAAGATTCAGCATAGCTCCTTGTATATAGTTATCTTAACTAAATCATGGTAGCAGTTATTGAATGCCTGCTGCTGCTGCTGCTAAGTTGCTTTAGTCGTGTCCGACTCTGTGAGACCCCATGGACTGTAGCCCACCAGGTTCCTCTATCCCCGGGATTCTCCAGGCAAGAACACTGGACTGGGTTGCCATTTCCTTCTCCAATGCATGCATGCATGCTAAGTCACTTCAGTTGTGTCCGACTCTGTGCGGCCTATGGACAGCAGCCCACCAGCCTCCTCTGTCCACAGGATTCTCTAGGGAAGAAGACTGGAGTGGGTTGCCATTTACTTCTCCAATTGAATGCTTAAATTATAATAATACATTTTCTGAGAACCATGAAGAATATAAATGAATAAGGGAACAGATTTCTCTTCTTTAAGACATTTTACATTTCAGTCAAAAGGAATATCTTCCCTCTAGGCACTGTTAGAAAACAGTCTGCAATCTTGTGTTAGAATTTTATGTTCAAGGTCATACTCGTTTCTGAAACACTATTATAGAGTGCTTCCCAGGTGGCCTAGTTGGTAAAGAATCTGCCTGCCGATGCAGGAGACTCAGGTTCAATCCCTAGGTCAGAAAGACCCCCTGGAGTAGGAAATGGCAACCCACTCCAGTGTTCTTGCCTGGGAAATTCCCTGGACAGAGGAACCTGGCAGGCTACTGTCCCTGGGTTCCCAAAGAGTCAAACACCACTGAGCAAATGAGCACACACACATTGTAGAGTGAAGTAGATGAGGGTGATTTCAGAGAGGAGGACTTTGGAGACAGAATAGGATGTAGGTAGGCATGTATACAAGAAAAGGGCCCTCAGACAGTGACACAGTATGCTGCTGCTGCTGCTGCTGCTGCTAAGTCGCTTCAGTCGTGTCCGACTCTATGCGATCCCATAGACGGCTGCCCACCAGGCTCCCCCATCCCTGGGATTCTCCAGGCAAGAACACTGGAGTGGGTTGCCATTTCCTTCTCCAATGCATGAAAGTGAAAAGTCAAAGTGAAGTCGCTCAGTCGTGCCCAACTCTTAGCGACCCCATGGACTGCAGCCTACCAGGCTCCTCCGTCCATGGGATTTTCTAGGCAAGAGTACTGGAGTCGGGTGCCATTGCCTTCTCCGTGACACAGTGTGGACAGAAACAAAGAGTTAAGAAATAACATGCTAAAAACTATTATTTTAATGGGACTTCATGAGATAGCATATATTTTATTTTAGGAAATGTAGAATAAGGCTCAACTCATTATTACCTGCTTTAAACTCTACCAGTGGAAACTTTGTCCAGAGATGATCATTCATATCATTAATTAGTAAGATTTATAGTTCCTTGTGATTAGAGTCTATGGAGATATCCTTATTTCTGCTGTCCCATGACCCTGAATATTATGGTCACATAATGGGCTTTTGACAAAAATTCATTCATCAGACTAGAAATGATCATTCTTACTTACATGTTGTTTACAAAGCAAGTGTAAAATTTTATTAAGCTAAATAGTTCATGTATATTTTTTCAGACAAATGAACTATTTAGCTTAACATAGGAATAGAAATCTTTCATAGGTTTTGACTGTTGGTGGTTTCATGTTTTATTGAAAGCATTTAACTATATTTCAGCAAGGAAAACATAAAAGAAGGTTAAAAGGAACAGTCTTTTAGATAGCTAGGTAGCTAGTGTTTGACAGCATAAATTGAATCTGTCCCTTATCTTATAAAGGCAGAATACACTGAGAATGAATGAAGAAAATTGGACTTCTAAAATGATAAAATATTCAATAACTCTACTGGAACAAAATCTTGTTTTTCATAACTTGATTTCTAATCAAATTTATGTTATGTGAAAAAAATAATACTGCCTAGAAAACACTTCAGTCTCCTGCTTCATTTTAAAACATGACAAAAACAATAGCACTGTAACAATTGGAACCACTAATTGGGTTTCTGCACTGTGCCCACTTTTGTTCTAAGTGCTTTGCCTGTTTCCTTGCATATTGTGACAGTGCCTTGGTTTCACAGGCAATGAAAGTGAGTCTGACAAAGATCAACAAATGCCCAAGGTTCTCAGCAAGTACAGAACAGCTCTGCTTGAACTCCAAGGTCTCTCTGATCTGAAAGCTCATGTGTATTCCCTATGTTAGTATTTCCCAAACTGTCATTATTTATCAGGCTTCCCTAGTGGCTTAGACAACAGTGAGTCCGCCTGCAATGCAGGAGACTCGAGTTCAGTCCCTCAGTTGGGGAGATCTCCTGGAGGAGAGCATGGCAATCTACTCCAGGATTCTTGCCTGGAGAATTCCATGGAGAGGTAAGCCTAGTAGGCTACAGTCCATGGGGTCACAAAAAGTCAGATAAGACTGACTGACTAACACAGCAGACTGACTTTTAAAATATCTGAATACTATCTGGACTCTTTTTATTGTGATACAATGCATATGACATAGAATTTACCATTTTAACCTTTCTAAAGTATTCAATTCAGTGACATAAATATACCACATCATTATGCAACCATCACCATCCATCTCTAGGACTTTTTCATCATCCCAGACTGAAACTTGATACCTGTTAAGCACTAACTACCCATTGCTTCCTACCCTTCATCCCTGGAGAACACTTTTTAATTTCTGTCCCTATGAATTCAACTGACTTAGGTAACTCATATATGCGGGATCACATAATATGATTTGTATTCTGTGACTGGCTTATTTCACTTAGCACAATGTTTTCAAGACTTATCCATGTGGTAACCTGTACTAAAATTTTACTCTTTTTCCCTCTACCTTTGTTAAGGCATATTTCTGTTGAACTGTCTTATACATATTTGTTGTTTTTCAGTCTCTCAGTTGTGTCCGACTCTATGACCCCATGGACTGTAGCACACTGGGTTTCCCCTGTCCTTCACCATCTTCTGGATGATGCCATCCAACCAGCTCATCCTCTGTCTTCCCCGTCTCCTCCTGCCTTCTATCGTTCCTGGCATCAGGGTATTTTCTAATGAGTCAGCTTTTCCAATCAGGTGGTCAAAGTTTTGGAGCTTCGGCTTCAGCGTCAGTCCTTCCAATGAATATTCAGGACTGATTTCCTTTAGGATTGACTGGTTTGATCTCCTTACAGTTCAAGGACTCTCAAGAGTCTTCTCCAACACCATAGTTCAAAAGCATCAATTCTTAAACATTCAGCCTTCTTTATGGTCCAACTCTCACATCCATACATGGCAAAACCATAGCCTTGACTATACAGACCTTTGTCGGAAAAGCTATGTCTCTGCTTTTTATTTTTTTTTAATTTTTTAACTTTACAATATTGTATTGGTTTTGCCATATATCAACATGAATCTGCCACAGGTATACACGTGTTCGCTATCCTGAACCTTCCTCGCTCCTCCCTCCCCGTACCATCCCTCTGGGTCATCCCAGTGCACCAGCCCCAAACTTCCTGTATCCTGCATCGAACCTAGACTGGTGATTCATTTCTTATATGATATTATACATGTTTCAATGCCATTCTCCCAAATCATCCCACCCTCTCCCTCTCCCACAGAGTCCAAAAAACTGTTCTATACATCCGTGTCTCTTTTGCTGTCTCGCATACAGGGTTATCGTTACCATCTTTCTAAATTCCATATATATGCGTTAGTATACTGCATTGGTGTTTTTCTTTCTGGCTTACTTCACTCTGTATAATAGGCTCCAGTTTCATCCACCTAATTAGAACTGATTCAAATGTATATTTTTAATGGCTGAATAATACTCCATTGTGTATATGTACCATGGCTTTCTTATCCATTCATCTGCTGATGGACATCTAGGTTGCTTCCATGTCCTGGCTATTATAAACAGTGCTGCAATGAACATTGGGGTACATGTGTTTCTTTCGATTCTGGTTTCCTCAGTGTGTATGCCCAGCAGTGGGATTGCTGGGTCATATGGCAGTTCTATTTCCAGTTTTTTAAGGAATCTCCACACTGTTCTCCATAGTGGCTGGACTAGTTTGCATTCCCACCAACAGTGTAAGAGGGTTCCCTTTTCTCCACACCCTCTCCAGCATTTATTGCTTGTAGACTTTTGGATCGCAGCCATTCTGACTGGCATGAAATGGTACCTCATTGTGGTTTTGATTTGCATTTCTCTGATAATGAATGATGTTGAGCATCTTTTCATGTGTTTGTTAGCCATCTGTATGTCTTCTTTGGAGAAATGTCTATTTAGTTCTTTGGCCCATTTTTTGATTGGGGCATTTATTTTTCTGGAATTGAGCTGTAGGAGTTGCTTGTATATTTTTGAGATTAGATGTCTCTGCTTTTTAATATGCTGTCTAGATTTGTCATAGCTTTTCTTCCAGGGAGCAAGCATCTTTTAATTTCATGGATGCAGTCACCATCTGCAGTGATTTTGGAGCCCAAGAAAATAAAGTCTGTCACTGTTTCCATTGTTTTCCCATCTATTTGCCAAGAAGTTATGGGACCAGATGCTATGATCTTCATTTTTTGAATGCTGAGTTTTAAGCCAGCTTTTTCATTCTCTTCTTTCACTTTCATCAAGGGCTCTTTAGTTCCTCTTTGCTTTCTGCCACAAGAATGATGTCATCTGAATATATGAGGTTATTTCTACATTTCTATATTTCTACAAGAAATCTTAATTCCAGCTTGTGCTTCATCCAACCTAGAAATTCACATAATGTACTCTACATAGAGGTTAAATAAGCAGGGTGACAATATACAGCCTTGATGTACTCCTTTCCCAATTTGCAACCAGTCTATTGTTCCACGTCCAGTTCTAACTGTTGCTTCTTGACCTGCATACAGACTTCTCAGAAGGCAGGTTAGGTGGTCTGGTATTCCCATCTCTTGAAGAATTTTCCCCAGTTTAATTTGATCCACACAGTCAAAGGCTTTACCATAGTCAATGTTCAAGCAGAAGTAGATGTTTTTCTGGAATTCTCTTGCTTTCTCTGTGATCCGAGGGATGCTGGCAATTTGATCTCTGGTTCCTCTGTCTTTCTAAATTCAGCTTCAATATTTGGAATTGTTTGGTCCATGTACTGTTGAAGCCTAGCTTGGAGAATTTTGAGCATTACTTTGCTAGTACGTGAAATAAGTGCAATTGTGCGGTAGTTTGAGCATTTTTTGGCAGTGCCTTTCTTTGGGATTGAAATGAAAAAACTTTTCCAGTCCTGTACCACGGCTGAGTTTTCCAAATTTTCTGGCATATTGAGTGTAGCCCTTTCACAGCATCATCTTTTAGGATTTGAAATAGCTAACCTGGAATGCCATCACCTCAGCTAGCTTTGTTCATAGTGATACTTCCTAAGGCCCACTTGTCTGTCTCTAGGTGAGTGATTGCACCATCATGGTTTTTGGGTCTTTAAGATATTTTGTGTAGTTCTGTGTGTTCTTGCTACCTCTTCTTAATATCTTTGGCTTCTGTCAGGTACATTTTTGTCCTTTATTGTCCCCATATTTGCAAGAAATATCCCCTTGGTGTCTCTAATTTTCTTGAAGAGATCTCTTTCCCATTCTGTTGTTTTTCTCTATTTCTTTGCATTGATCACTTAGGAGACTTTCTTATCTCTCCTTGCTATTCTTTTGAACTCTGCATTCAAATGAGTATATCTTTCATTTTCTCCTTTGCCTTTCACTTCTCTTTTATTTCCAGCTATTTGTAAAGCCTTCCAAGACAACCATTTTGCCTTTTTGCTTTTCTTTTTCTTGGGTATGGTTTTGATCACTGCCTCCTGTACAATATTAGGAACCTCCATCCATAGTTCTTCAGGCACTCTGTCTATCAGATCTAATCTCTTGAACCTGTTTGTCACTTCCACCGTACAATCTTCAGTTATTTGATTTAGATCATACCTAAATAGCCTTGTGGTCTTCCCTACTTTCTTCAATTTAGTCTGAATTTTGTAATCAGGAGTTCATGATCGGAGCCACAGTCAGCTCCCAGTCTTGTTTTTGCTGACTGTATAGAGCTTCTCCATTTTCAGCTGCAAAGAATATCAATCTGATTTTGATATTGACCATCCAGGGATATGCATGTGTATAGTCATCTCTTGTATTGTTGGAAGAGACATCAGATGGATCTGACAAATTCCAAAGGGTAGTAGGGATTGGGGTGGGGGATAAGTCTTCTTATTTATGTGTCCAGAAGGAGAGGATGACGGATGGAATGTTCATTATTCGTTTCTACAAAAACAAGAGACCAAGATTACTTTATAGATTCAACAAAAGTACTCATATCACTATTCTAAATAATTTTAACTACCTAAAATCACCTCTGCTGTCACCACAAGTGTGCAAGCTGTCTTTAGTAAAATATCATTTTATGCTTGAGAAAACAAGTCCACTCTATTGTACTAGATTTCATTCTAGTTACCTCTAACTAAACAGAGTATTTTCAATAATTGATAAAAGAATGATGAAACTTGAATGAAGATGAATTATTCATCAGAAGGCATAATTGGTTCATAAATTTACACATAATTTATTGCTGGTTAAGTACAGATCTTAAGAACTCTGAAAATGCAGTAGTGAACAAGATATAAATGGGTCATACTTTCAAGGAACATAAACGTTTAGAAAGAAACACAGATGTTAACATCAGAACTGCCACATGCAGTGATGACTATAAAGGACCTTTTAGGACATATAACCAGATGCCCCTCAAGTAACATGAGTGGAGTTAAAGAAAAATTTTCATGTGAATGTAGTATTTTAAGTCATAAAGATGTATAGAAGCCAGGAAGATGAGAAAATTATTCTAGGCAGAGGAAGTATCATACTAAAATTCCTGAGAATGGGGAGAGCAAGGCAATTCAAAAATGTTCAAAAAATCCATTACTCTTCAGAGAGTAAACAAGAAAGTTTAAGTCATAAAAGAGAGATGGCCTTTTACAACATAGGCTTTTAGAGCACTGAGTAGAAATTAATTTTATTACAGAAGGTAGGGCATCTTGTCTCCATTTTTGTAAGTGATTACATGGTGTTTAACTAAGGTTAAACATCAAAGCCTACATTTGAACCAAGTTTTTATGACTCCGTTAGCAACAATTTTACCAATCCCACAATTATCATCTAAACTGAATTTCATAGTAGAGTCTGTTTACTTTTAAGAAAGATTATAGGAAAGGAAAACCTAGTTCATATAAGGTAATAACTGTGAAAGGTTAGGGGAAAACTTTCAAAGAGCTTATACAACAGCATATGGACTAGAATATGGACAATCAGGTATAGGAACTTAAAATTGTTTAACTTCTGTAATTGTGAAAAATGTCGATGAAAACAGTGTGGGGACTTATCCTTTCCAGTTGTCAGGTTTTGTTGTTAGTAGTGGTGTTTTGCTTTTTTGACCATCTAAAACACTGATATTTTGAACACTGAAGAGAATGGACATTGGCAGTCTTTTCAAATTGCTATGTGTGTAGTTCACCTCAATCATTCACCAAGTAATCTGTTTCCAGAAATTCAGTCTAAAATAACATATATATATATATATATATATATAATATACACACACATATATGTTTTGTTGTTGTTCAGTTACTAAGGCGTGTCTGATTCTTTGCAACACCATGGATTGCACCACACCATACTTTCCTGTCCTTCACCAGCACCCAGAGTTTGCTCAAACTTGTGTCCATTGAGTCAATGATGTCATCCAATCATCTCATCCTCTGCCACACGCTTGTCCTCCTGCCCTCAATCTTTCCCAGCATCAGGGTTTCTTTTCCAATCAGTCAGTTCTTTGCATCAGGTGGCCAAAGTATTGGAGCTTCAACATCAATCCTTCCAATGAATATTCAGGATTGATTTCCTTTAGGATGGATGGGTTGGATCTCCTTGCAGTCCAAGGGACGCCCAAGAGTCCTCTCCAGCACCGTAGTTTGAAAGCATCAGTTCTTTGGTGCTCAACTTTCTTTATGGTCCAATTCTCACATCTGTACATGACTACTGGAAAAAAAAAAATCTTTGACTTTAGACATTTGTCGGCAAAGTGATGTATTTGCTTTTTAATATGCCATCTAAATTTGTCATAGCTTTCTTTTCAAGGAACAATCATCTTTTCATTTCAGGATTGCAGGCATCATTTGCAGTGATTTTGGAGCCCAAGAAATAAAATCTGTTACTGCTTCCACTTTTCTCCCCTTCTGTTTGCCATGAAGTGATGGGACTGGATGCCATGATCTTTGTTTTCTGAATTTTGAGTTTTAAGTCAGCATTTTCACTCTCCTCTTTCACCCTCATCAAGATGCTCTTTCAGTTCCTCTTTACTTTCTGCCATTAGAATGGTATCATCTGCATAACTGAGGTTGTTGATATTTCTCCTGGTAATCTTGATTCCAGCTTGTGAGTCATCCAGCCCAGCACTTTGCAGGATGTGCTCTGCATAGAAGTTAAATAAGCAGAGTGACAATACACAGACTTGATGCACTCCTTTCCTAGTTTTGTACCAGTCCATTGTTTCATGTCCAGTTCTGACTGTTGCTTCTTGACCTGCATACAGGTTTCTTAGGGAGGCAGGTAAAGTAGTCTGGTACTCCCATCTCTTTAAGAATTTCCACAGTTTGTGATCTACAGAGTCAAAGGCTTTAGTATAGTCAATGAAGCAAAAGTAGATGGTTTTCTAGAATTCCCTTGCTTTTTCTATGATTCAATGGAGATTGGCAATTTAATCTCTGGTTCCTCTGCCTTTTCTAAATCCAGTTTTTATATCTAGAAGTTCTTGGTTCACATACTGTTAAAGTCAAGCTTGAAGGATTTTGAGCATAACCTTGCTAGCATGTGAAATGAGTACAACTGTATGGTAGTTTGAACATTCTTTGGTATAGCTTTTCTTTGGGATTGGAATGAAAACTGACCTTTTCCAGTTCTGAGGCCATTGGTGAGTTTTCCAAATTTGCTGGCATGTCGAATGCAACACTTTAACAGCATCAACTTTTAGGATTTGAAATAGCTCAGCTGGAAATCCATCACCTCCACTAGCTTTGTTTGTAGTAATGCTTCCAAAAGCCCACTTGACTTCACATTCCAGGATGTCTGGCTCTAGGTGAGTGACCGCACCAGTGTGATTATCCAGGTCATTAAGACCTTTTATGTACAGTTCTCCTGTGTATTCTTTCCTCTTCTTCTTAATCTCTTCTCCTTCTGTTAGGTCCCTGCAGTTTTTGTCCTTTATTGTGCTCCTTTTGGCCTAAAATATTCCTTTGGTATCTCTAGTTTTATTGAAGAGATCTCTAGTCTTTCATATTCTATTGTTTTCTTCTAGTTCTTTGCATTGTTCACTTAAGAAGGTTTTCTAATCTGTCCTTGTTATTCTCTGCAACTCTGCATTCAGTTCCGTATATCTTTCTTTTTCTCCTTTGGCTTTGATTTCTCTTCTTTTCTCAACTATTTGTAAGGCCTCCTCAGACAACCATTTTGCCTTGTTGCATTTCTTTTTCTTTGAGGATGGTTTTGATCACTGCCTCCTGTACAGTGTTAGGAACCTCCATCCATAATTCTTCAGGCACTTTGTCTACCATATTTAATTCCTTTAATCTATTTGTCACTTATACTGTGTAACCATAAGGGATTTGATTTCAGTCATACCTGAATGGCCTAATAGTGTTCAGTACTTTCTTTAATTTAAGTCTAAATTTTCCAATAAGGAGCTCATGATCTGAGCCACAGTCAACTCTGGATCTTGTTTTTGCTGACTATATAGAGCTTCTCCATCTTTGGCTGCAAAGAATATAATCAATTTGATTTCAGTATTGACCATCTGGTGATTAGATTATATATGCATAAATATCTGTATATGCATACTTTGACATCTGTATGTCTATATATTCTATTTATATATTTATAATGACATATTTGATTAGCCAATTGATTTTGTTCAGATATTTATGAAATTATATATAGCCATGATTAAAATGGAAAGAAATATCTATTATAAAGAGCAAGTATAAAAAATCAATTTACAGAAAACACTTTAAACTAGTATGTAAATTATAAAGTCATTTAAGATCAAGTTTATGGGTAGATTTGTGTGTAAAGTTGAAAGCCATACACCAAAAATGTTTACATTTTGGTTTTTGCTGTATGGGGTATTGTTTGCTTTTGATTTACTTCTTTAGACACCCCACCCACAATTTTCTACATATCATTCACTTTTTTTTAATGATCAGTACAAAAATGCAAAATGAAAGCTAAAATAGTTCTTGGTTAGAAATCATGCTTGGTGCATAGGGGCTAGATGGTAAATGATAAAGCAGTTATATGGTATGAAGTCTAATAATGTTTTAATGACATTTGAATAGGAATATTAATATCCTGGAATAATAATATCTGTTAAAACATAGTAAGACCTTTTAAAACAATTTCCATCTTGTCCTCATATAACTCTGCACACACTCTACATTCCATTTCTTTTCTGAACAATCTTTTAGTTTTTTGCTTTGCTGCTGCTGCTAAGTTGCTTCAGTCGTGTCTGACTCTGCGCGACCCCATAGACGGCAGCCCACCAGGCTCCCCGGTCCCTGGGATTCTCCAGGCAAGAACACTGGAGTGGGGTGCCATTGCCTTCTCTGTAGTTTTTGCTTTACCCTTTCTATTTGGATCATGATCCCCTTTTATACAGCCTGTTTCCATAGATCTCTCGACTGCAATTCAGTGACACAACCTCCCAATAGAAAATGGGGTTGGAGAAAGCACTTGAAATAAGTTGAGCCAGGTAGATTCTCTTTTTTGCTAATTGGGCCTCCAGTCTGTGTGTGATGGATTGAATGTTAAGCCAGAACTATGGTGGAGGAGTACATGCCCTTGTGGAGGAAGGGTGTGTGGCCAAAGCAGGAGAGTGAGTGAAATACTTGGGGCAAAGCAGAGATGAAACGTGGCAGGAGGAACCTCAGCACTTGTTTTCTGGCTCCTGATTCAAGGTTTTGTGAAACCTTCCCCATGACATATCTATATGTTTTCAAGTAATTACCCTTTGCCATGAAACTAATTTGAGTGAGTTCTATTTTTAGTGCACTCAAAAGATTCCAGGTTAAGACAATATATAATAGTCACTAAATAATCTATACTTGGTTTATATAGAACTCATATTTGGATGCGTAATTACAGAGAAACACTGAATTTGATGGTCAGGGAATATTGTAGGAGACTTTGAGGTCAATTTCTTATTCATAAAAGGCTTAGCATAACAATATTACTAATTTCCCTTTATTCTATTTTTGTTCACCTCCAGTGAACAGGGTATTTCTCGTATGATGGCTCTTTGCACTTTAGTTTGCATGCTTTCTCTTTTTCATGTGTTCTTTAATAAACGAATATATTTGCAGCATTCCTCTTGTCTTCCCTATCCTAGAATAACACTGGCTGATTAGTCAATAATTTCAGGTATGATTTTTCATTATTTTCTGACTCTACTATCTTGCATACCCACCCAAAATAAGGCATTGCCACTTTATGATATTTTTGACAATTGTCATCTCTCTCTTCTGCATGTGAGCAAGGCTTCTGTGTGATGGAGTTCTAGGCCATGTAGATCACATAATATACTATGATATGAACTTTGGGGCCCCCCAGGGTTGTCTGACTTATAAATGACATAATCTTAAGGACATTTTCTAGCTGATCTGAACTGTAATTCAATCTTTGGCACAATGGAGTTATAGCCTGTAATGCACAGAGCTTCTGATGAAGGGTCAAAATTAACCAATAATAGAAAACAGATAATTTAAAAATCACTAAGTTATAGGCCAAAGCATATTGCTATATTTTCTTTCTGCAATAGACATCTACTTTTTAGCTGAAACATAGAATTACTGATGTTTTAGAATTGATACATATACAATCATAATATTATTAGCTGTTATGAAAGATAAATTATTCTGAGCTGTTACTATGTGTCATGCATAGTACTAGGTAGATGTAACTAGTCTCATATTTACCAGTGAGGAAATTAATCTTGGGAAAGATGAAATAATTTACCCCAAGTCACATAGAGAGTGTAAAGTCAAAGTGAATATTTGAATTGGTCTTACCCAGGAATAAAGCTTTTGTTCTTTCCATTATAATATATTGCCTCTGAGAAGAAATGCATCTTAAAAATTTAAAAAAAGGACACCAACTCATGGTGATTGAATCCAGTTCACTATGAATTTTTTAAATTGTTTATTTGCCACATGTATAGGCAGAAAAATTCAGACTTCTACTTCCTCAGTAACTTTCCTTGTGATTGGACTTCCCTGGTGGCTCAGATGGTAAAGCATCTGCCTATGATGCGGGAGACCCAGGTTTGATCCCTGTATTGGGAAAATCCTCTGGAGAAGGAAATGGCAACCCACTCCAGTACTCTTGCATGGAAAATCCCATGGACAGAGGAGCGTTGTAGGCTACAGTCCATGGGGTCACGACTAAGCGACTTCACTTTCACACTTTAGATGAAAATCAGAGTAGAAACATAGCACTTAAATTATCTTTGTACTCCCAGGCTGCCATGTGTCTTCTATTTACCCTTCTAGATCCACTCTCTACCTACTTCACCCTGCTTTCTGCAAGAAGAGACTGACTTGTAAGACTATACCAAGAGAATGCCTTGCCTTCTGGCTTTTGTTGGGTTTAACTAATGAGGAACCATGGCAGGAGATTGGGGCAGGGAGAGGAGAGTAAATGAATGTGGAGTATTCTCTCCTCTTTTTATTTCTTCAATCCTAGAAATTGTACCAACCCCTTTCTTACTAGTACCTGGGGCTTGGTGGGCTGGGATCTATACTATCCCTTGAGTTTTCCCTTACTCTGTCCACCTTGTAAATAGTCTCTTTATTAAACTCTTCATGAGTTATCAAAAATCTGAGTCCCTTCTAAGATCCTGTCATTTATCGGGGGATCCTTCCTTGTACATCTGACATCTAACAAAAAAACTTGACATACTAAATGTGTGATAAGAATGGATAGATAAATAGAAGAAAACAGTGATACATATTTCATCCTTATGGAAGACAAAGATGGCTAAGAAAGCCACTGTGGGTGTCTGGTAATCTCAAAGTAGTTTCCTGTTCTGTGGGGCCAGTATGCCAAATAGAAAAGTAAATTTCTACCCAGATTTTCTTTTTCTTTTATAAACAAAGCAGTCTTGGAGCCCCATGAAAGCTGAGAAGATTTGGTCATACAGCCAAGCTTCTGCTGTCTGGAAAATATGATAGTAATCCAAAAAAGGATTTCAGAGGGCTCATCCAGCAGCTCTGTGGTCACTCTGGCCTGGCAAAGGATGAAAGCCCCATGGTTAGGTTGAGAGCTTAGAATTGCACTCCCAAGCCTTTTTTTTTTTTTTTTGCTCAAATTTTAAAATGTTGGCCAAGCGGACAAGGGTGTCTCAAATTTAAAGGCTAAGGTTCATCACTAATAAAGTGATAACTCTTTCCTCTCATAAAATACTTCCATTTGGTTGATTGAAGGCATCCAAACTATCAACATTTGGTTTATCTATCTCCCAGATATGTCATTCATTTATTAGTGATCAATTTCACTGTGGATACAATGATCACTTCTGGTGACTTAGAAAAGAAAGAGGTGGTAATTATTACTTTTAAGCATCCTGAAATTGTCTGTCTGAAGGCCTGTACTCACAAAAACAACTTCTGTTTTTTAAAGAAGGCATCGAGTGTTCCATAAACCATTTACTAAAGTCATGATCATTTTAGATCCTTCACCACTATCTCGTGCAGATGTTATATCAGGCATTATGAATGTAAAAGGCATTTGGTAAATTGCAATCATGATACAAATATTCAGTTCAGTTCAGTTCAGTCGCTCAGTCGTGTCCAACTCTTTGCGACCCCATGAATCGCAGCATGCCAGGCCTCCCTGTCC
>NW_011494896.1:7722989-7723138 GCF_000754665.1 Bison bison bison
TCTCGAGGCCAGATTCCCCTACTATGACTTGAGAGCAATGACGCGCTCCCCCTCGCCATTCGCATGGGGACCCGACTTCCTTGGAGCCCCACGAGAGATTCAATGACCTCGCCGACGTACCTCGGGAGAAACCGCACACTGGGGCCGCC
>NW_011494896.1:7723238-7754880 GCF_000754665.1 Bison bison bison
CAATTCTTCGGTGCTCAGCCTTCTTCACAGTCCAACTCTCACATCCATACATGACCACTGGAAAAACCATAGCCTTGACTAGATGGACCTTTGTGGGCAAAGTAATGTCTCTGCTTTTCAGTATGCTATCTAGATTGGTCATAACTTTCCTTCCAAAGAGTAAGCGTCTTTTAATTTCATGGCTGCAATCACCATCTGCAGTGATTTTTTAAAACATGGCAAAATTCAGGGCACAAGCTACCTGTTCCCTCTCTGGCTCTTCTATGGGGAAAATGCCAGTGTTCTGTCTTATAGGTGAGGAGACTGAAACTCAGAGGAGTGAGAGCCCTTGCCTAAAGTTTCATGGTGAGGGACAATGTGGAATGAGAGTCCTGGCCTCCTCCCTTGTCCTCACACATTAACAGGAAAAAAGGCAGCCTCTCATCTTCCCCCAGCTCTACCTGGGTTCCCAGAGGCCCACCTAGGGACACTGTAGGTTAGATTGGTGGTGGCTCAGTGGTAAAGAACCCACCTGCTGATGCAGATCCCTGGGGAAGGAAATGGAAACACTCTCCAGAATTCTTCCCTGGGAAATCCCATGGACAGAGGAACCTGGCAGGCTATAGTCCATGGGGTCCCTAAAGAATCAGCTGATTTAGAGATTAAATAGCAGCAACAACATCACAATGGACCATTAGATTGGCTAAGGATGCATCACGAGGGGCAGAGAAGTATCACCTGATTTTGTTCTGTTTCCCTCTTTTTTTTTTTTTTTTAAGAATCACTAAGTCATAGGCCAAAGGATACTATTTCTTAAGTATTTCCTTTTCTCTTATAGGCATCTACCCTTCTTAAATGTAGGGCCTTTTTGTTTGTTCTTGTTTTTATTTTTGCAAAACTTTTGTGATTGGTAGCTTACTCTTTTGCCAGATAATCCTTTCATATTTAGATCACAGTGTTTTTTTTTTTTTCTTCCATTTTATTGATGCAAAATTATCTATAGCTTAGAATCACTAGTTCTGAAGTTTTAAATAATTAAACTGATAGTTTTGGCTAATGGGTTATAAACTTTTTTGACCTGAAGTATTCTTTGTTTAGACAAGCTTGTTTTGGAAAATGTAAGTGACAAGTACAGGCTTATTCTGGTTGAAGCTGGAAGTGAGTGCTGAACCCCATCAACAAGGCCCTTTAGGGGGCCTCATGGAGTACAATTTGAATATCAGTGATTTAGTCTGACACTATGACTTATCAGAAATATCAGATGATGGAAATCTAGTGAGGCAAAGAAAAATCTCAGGGCACACACCTGATCAAATGAAGACCAGGAATTAAAACAGGCCATTAAATTCCTAAACAAAATTTTTCTCATGTTAACACACAGCCACCTTACCCATGCCCTGAGTTGCTTTGGGCCAACACAGAATTTTAACTTTCAGATATTCTGCTCGGCATCCCACTCCAGTACTCCTGCCTGGAAAATCCCATGGATGGAGGAGCCTGGAAGGCTGCAGTCCATGGGATCGCTGAGGGTCGGACACAACTGAGCGACTTCACTTTCACTTTTCACTTTCATGCATTGGAGAAGGAAATGGCAACCCACCCCAGTGTTCTTGCCTGGAGAATCCCAGGGACGGGGGAGCCTGGTGGGCTGCCGTCTATGGGATCACACAGAGTCGGACACGACTGAAGCAATTAGCAGCAGCTCTCCATTATGTGGCAGAAGTACTGATTTCTGTTCTCCAAACACACCAAGCTCACCCCACCCTCAGGCCTCTACACTTCTGTTACCTCTGCCTGGTTTCTCTGGCCCAGACCTTCATACAGCTGACTCCTACCTACCTTTCAGGTCTCAGATCAAATGTTGCCTCCTCTGAGATGCCATCCTTGACTCCAAAATTGTAATATTCAATATCCTATTACTGTATTTTGTCTTCCTCCTAGCCCTAATTGTATCTGATTAATATTTTGTTAATGTATTTGTTCTTTGGTTCTTATCTATTTCCTGCTAGAATGGAAGCTCTGTGAGTCTTTCTTATGGACTAATGAATTTCTAGGACTGGAAAAGCACATAAAGATATAGAGTGAAATTTGACAAATATTTGGTATATGAGTGCATACTAGGCAGAGCTGCGTGTCTGGGCTGCCTGCTGCCTCTGGTCATCGTGAGTTGCTTGTTAGGCAGAAGTCAAGTGATCATTCATCTAGAACGCTGAAGAAAAGGCTACAGAGACTATGTCAGGTTGTTTGCCTTCCCTTCTAGCCTAGGGTTTCCATGATCCAAAGAAATTATGACTGTTTCTATGTGTAAGAAAAGTCCTTTGTTTCCTATTTGGAAGAAAATTTTTAATTGTAATGCATCCCAGTACATTGTATTATAGTAATAATTATTCTGTTTATAAGGATTAAAATATATGCATTTCAGATTTTTTAACCACCATCAGACTATATATATATATATATATATATATATACATGTAATTACATATATGTACACAATATATGTAAGAAATACACAATATGTAATTACATATGTAATTTCTCCATCATACACAATATTTGTAACTACAGATGTTTTACAAATGAATTTTCATTCCCTTTTTGCATTCTCAGAGCTGCTGCCACATTGCTGTAGACTCCCTTAATGATTCACCCACATTAATGAAACGTTCAGTCATGTCTGATTCTCTGTGGCTCCATGTGACTGTAGCTCACCAGGCTCCTCTGTCCATGGGATTTCCCAGGCAAGAATACTGGAGTGGGTTGCCATTCCCTTCTCCAGGGGTTCTTCCTGATACAGGGGTTGACTCCGCATCTCCTGCATTGGCAGATTGATTCTTTACCACTGAGCCACCTGGGAACCCCTGCATTAATGTCATCATCTCCCAACTGGCCTCCTGTTCTGCTCCTGCAGCTCCCTTCCCAGACTTCCTTTTTCACTAATGAAAGTCTTCTGTTACAAATAAGTAATTTTCTAATCTTTCACTTATTCAAATTGTATGTTTACGGTGGCTGCTGTAACAAATAACCACAAACTTGGTGACTTAAATTGATTTATTTTTTATAAAGAAAACAATTCCGTTTTATTCTTTTTTTTTTTTCACTATTAGTAATAGTCTACTTTATTTTTTTATTTTTATTTTTTTAAATTTTATTTTATTTTTAAACTTTACAATATTGTATTAGTTTTGCCAAATATCGAAATGAATCCGCCACAGGTATACCCGCGTTCCCCATCCTGAACCCTCCTCCCTCCTCCCTCCCCTACCCTCCCTCTGGGTCGTCCCAGTGCACCAGCCCCAAGCATCCAGTACCGTGCATCAAACCTGGACTGGCGACTCGTTTCATACATGATATTATACATGTTTCAGTGCTATTCTCCCAAATCTCCCCACCCTCTCCCTCTCCCACAGAGTCCATAAGACTGATCTATACATCGGTGTCTCTTTTGCAGTCTTGTACACAGGGTTATTGTTACCATCTTTCTAAATTCCATATATATGCGTTAGTATACTATATTGGTGTTTTTCTTTCTGGCTTACTTCACTCTGTATAATAGTTTCCAGTTTCATCCATCTCATTAGAACTGATTCAAATGTATTCTTTTTAATGGCTGAGTAATACTCCATTGTGTATATGTACCACAGCTTTCTTATCCATTCATCTGCTGATGGGCATCTAGGTTGCTTCCATGTCCTAAATTGATTTTGTCACTGTTCTGGAGATCAGGAGTCCTAAATTAGTAGGAATATGCCAAGCTGAAAGGAAGATGTCAGCAAGGCACAAACACAACTTCCAGAGTCTCTATGAGAATCTGTCCTTTGCATCTTCCAGTTTGTGGTTGCTGTTAGCATTCCCTGGTGTGTAGTCATATCACACTCATTTTCAAGATGAGCATCATCAAATCTTCATCTGCTCTGCCTTCACCTTACATTCACCCTTGCGTGTCATCAGCTTTTCTGCTACCTCCTTGTTGGGATACATGTGACAGCATGTTGGGTCAATCTCACTGATCCTGGATAATCTCTTTCTTCTAAAGATCCATAATCACATCTGCAAAATCTCTATCTCTTTTAAGCTGACATTTACAGGTTCCAGGGATTAGGACCTGATGTCTTTGGGGGCAGTCATCAGTCTGCCACAGGGCTTTCTTACATTGGTTTGCCATTGCCTGTAAAATAAAGTACACATTTCTTACCAGGAAATACAGGTCCCTAAGACTCTGACCTCTATTTTTTTTCTCTTCAGATCTTCCATGATAGTTTTCTTTATTCCCAAACATTTTCTTTTTCAAATGTCTTTTCCCCCCATCTTCTAAAAGTAAACCATTCTTTTATATTTTGTTCTCTTTTGTAACATTCTATCCTCACCTACAATGTTTTCCTCTTTTATCTTAGCAATCCTTTATTTATTTAACAAATATGGAGGGACTGCAAAGTTTTAGCAGTTGTGTTGAATTTATGAGGTTTGGTCCTGAGCTAAAGGACTTGAGCACTCAATGGTGAGGGCTAAGAAATTGAGAACAGAATATGATAAATGATACAATAGAGAAATACATAGAATATGATAAGAATAGAAAGAATGGCCATGCAGAGGGCAGATGAACAGGAAAAGGTCTCTTCTTAAAGGCAATACTGGAACAATTATATGAAATGATGACAAATCCCAAATAGTTAAAGCAAACTTGAGAAAGAACAAATCTGGAGGCATCATACTTCTTGATTTCAAACTATTGTACAAAACTATAGTAATCAAAAAAGTTTAGTACTCACATAAAACAGACACATAAATCAATGGGATAGAGTAGAGAGCTCAGGATTAAACCCCTACATACAAGGTCAACCAATATTTGCCAAGGAAGCCAAGAGTACTCAATGGAGAAAAATAGTCCTTTCAATGAATGATGTTGGTAAAACTGGATATTCACACACAAAAGAATGAAATTGGTTTCAGATTGATTATATTCTTTGCAGCCAAAGATGGAGAAGCTCTATACAGTCAGCAAAAACAAGACCGAGAACTGACTGTGGCTCAGACCATGAACTCCTTATTGCCAAATTCAGACTGAAATTGAAGAAAGTAGGGAAAACCACTAGACCACTCAGGTATGACCTAGATCAAATCACTTCTGATTATACAGTGGAAGTGACAAATAGATTCAAGGGATTAGATCTATAAACAGAGTTCCTGAAGAACTATGGATGGAGGTTCCTTACGTTGTACAGGAGACAGTGATCAAGACCATCCAAAGAAAAAGAAATGCAAAAAGGCAAAACATTGTTTGAGGGGGCCTTACAAATAGCTAAGAAAAGAAGATAAGCTAAAGGCAAAGATATACCTATTTTAATGCAGAGTTCCAAAGAATAGCAAGGGGAGATAAGAAAGCCTTCCTCAGTGATCAATGCAAATAGAGGAAAACAATAGAATGGGAAAGACTAGAGATTTCAAGAAAATTAGAGATACCAAGGGAATATTTCATGCAAAGATGGGCACAATAAAGGACAGAAATGGTATGGACCTAACAGAAGCAGAAGATATTAAGAAGAGGTGGCAAGACTATACAGAATAACTGTACAAAAAAGATCTTCATGACCCAGATAACCACAATGGTGTGATCACTCACCTAGAGCCAGACATCCTGAAATACGAAGTCAAGTGGGCCTTAGGAAGCATCACTACGAACAAAGCTAATGGAGGTGATGGAATTCCAGTGGAGCTATTTCAAATCCTAAAAGATGATGCTGTGAAAGTGCTACGCTCAATATGCCAGCAAATCTGGAAAGCTCAGCAGTGGCCACATGACTGGAAAAGGTCAGTTTTCATTCTAATCCCAAAGAAAGGCAAAGCCAAAGAATGCTCAGACTATCACACAATTATATCATATGCTAGCAAAGTAAAGCTCAACATTCTCCAAGCCAGTCTTCAACAGTCAGTGAACTTCAAACTTCCAGATGTTCAAGCTGGATTTAGAAAAGGTTAGGGAACCAGAGATCATATTGCCAACATCTTTTTGATCATCAAAAAAGCAAAAGAGTTCCAGAAATACATTTACTTCTGCTTTATTGACTATGCCAAAGCCTTTGACTGTGTGGACCACAATGAACTGTGGAAAACTCTTAGTGAGATGGGAATACCTGACCACCTGACCTGTGTCTCCTGAGAAATCTGTATGCAGGTCAAGAAGCAACAGTTAGAACTGTACATAGAACAAAAGAGTGGTTCCAAATCAGAAAAGTAGTACGTCAAGGCTGTATATTGTTACCCTGATTATTTAACTTCTATGCAGAGTACATCATGAGAAAGATGGAAGAAGCACAAGCTGGAATCAAGATTGCCGGGAGAAATATCAATAACCTCAGATATGCAGATGACACCACCCTTATGGCAGAAAGTGAAGAACTAAAGAGCCTCTTGATTAAAGTGAAAGAGGAGAATGAAAAATTTGGCTTAAAGCTCAACATTCAGAAAACTAAGATAATGGCTTTTGTCCCATAACTTCATGTCAAAAAATGGGAAAACAATGGAAACAGTAAGAGACTATTTTCTCAGGCTTCTAAAATCACTCCAGATGGTGATTGCAGCCATGAAATTAAAAGATGCTTGCTCCTTGGAAGAAAACCTGTGACCTGCCTAGACAGCATATTTAAAAGCAGAGACATTACTTTACCAACAAAGGTCTGTCTAGTCAAAGCTATAATTTTTCCAGTAGTTATATACGGGTATGAGGTTTGGACTGGAAAGAAACCTCAGTGCCGAAGAATTGATGCTTTTGAACTATGGTGCTGGAGAAGACTCCTGAGAGTCTCTTGGACTGCAACAAAATCCAACCAGTCCATCTTAAAGGAAATTGGTCCTGAATATTCATTGAAAAGACAGATGGTGAAGCTGAAATGACAATACTTTGGCCACCTGATGCAAATAACTGATTCATTTGAAAAGACCCTGATGCTGTGAAAGATTGAAGGCAGCAGGAGAAGGGGACAACAGAGGATGACATAGTTGGTGGCATCACTGACTTGATGGACATGAGTATGAACAAGCTCTGGGAGTTGGTGATGGACAGGGAAGCCTGGCATGCTGCAGTCCATGGGGTCACAGAGTCAGACATAACTGAGTGACCGAACTATTCTGAACTGTACTTAAATTTAAGTTAAATATCAGATCGTACGTTTTCTTTCATAACACTCATCTTTTTTTAATTACATTTAGTTATTTAATATGTCTTGCCTGGATATAGCTTCCCAGATAGCACTAATGGTAAAGAAGCTGTCTTCCAATGCAGGAGATGCAAGAATTCTGTGTTTGATCCCTGGTCAGGAAGATTCCCTGGAGGAGGCCATGGCAATCCACTCCAGTATTCTTGCCTGCATATATAACTTGGCTTTTATAAATTAAAAGACTTTTTAGAATTTCAAGCTTCTGAAGTGTCAAGGGTCATGTTATGTTTTATACCTGAAACCCAGTCCAGGGCCTAACACATAATATAGGGTTTTAACAAATGATTTTGGAACGAATAAGGCAAGAAAGATTTAGATTTCCCATTGAGTTCCCCAAATACCAACACTGTGCCATCCCCCACTGTAATGTCTTAAGTGTTTACTTGCTTCTGCACACAACTCACTATTGCAGTGTGTAAAAAACATCCACCAAGCAGATGTACCTACACTTTGTGTAATCTTAATTAAGCATGGCACGTCTGATTATTGCGTTATAGAGGTTTCGCTTGTTTGGCTTTGTTTTCTTTTTAGCAGCCATATATAGGCATGAATTTTAAAACAAATGAGAGAAAAAACATGTTTATCAATAATATATTCCCAAAAGTTCAATATATATCCAGATATGAAAGGTGAAACTATATTGTGATTGCTTTACTGAAAGATTTTTTTTTGGCAGCAAATTTTAGTGTGTTAATGGTCTTCAGTGTGTTAAATTTTTTATTTGACATATCTAAGTAGATGTGTTGCTTTTCATTAAAGATTTTAACTGATAAAATATATTTTAAATTAATTATGTTCAGTCCTCCTGAATCACTTCTGAGGATACATAAGGTTCTGTAGAACTGTTAGAAACTGCAGCTATAAACAATCCAGAGCAACTAGAGAATTCTAACTATAAAAACACACAAGTCCTAAAAGAAGAAAATGTTGGTTCATTCACCCGTAAGTATAGGTATAGGAAAATCTTTTTAACTCAGAGTGAACATCCATATGCCTAAAAACCTACATAAACATACACAAAATTTAAAAAAAAAAAGAACAAGTTTGGAGCAGCAAAAATTCAAAATAAGAATGACCAACTGGGAGAAAATTAACAATGCATGAAAGAAAGTATGTTAATGTTCTACATTTTCAAAAAAATAAAATTAATGAGTGCAAGAAAAAGAAACTGAAGAGAAAGGAAGGAAGGATTCATTCAAAGTAACATTTTCATAGTATTGTACTATGAACCCTCAGTCACAGGCAGTGTGAGGAAGAGGAAGAGATGCCGACAAACACCAAACTCTTTTTAGCCAACCTGAGTTTTCCTTTCTTTCTTTCTTTTTTTTTTTTTGATTGGTGGTATTCTTTGGTGTTTTTTTTTTTTTTTGGTTGGTAGTATGTATAAAGTCATTCTGAAATTCTTTTCCATGTATTATGGGATTGAGCTAATCAATAAGTATGTTGATATTAAAGGAAGATAAAATTTTCATTGTAATTGAAGTATAATACAAATGTAAAACCATATATGGCAAAAAACAAACAAAAATATCTTAGAGACTGGAATTTGAGGTATCATTGTGAATTTATGATTTCTAATATATATTTTATATGTGTGTATATGCATGTGCCTGTATCTGTGCATTGCACCTTTATATGTGTGTGTGTATGTATATTTCTCTGTATAGTTTATGCATGCATATTTTTGTGTTTATTTGTATGCATATGCTTCCTAACTCCATCTGCTGACAGGGCCAAGAATCAAACATATCCCCATAGTAATAAGTAAATTTGGTTCCCAGATGTTGATATCTAATGCAGTTCTTCACTGGCATGAAGCAGAGATTCTCAACAAAGTGATTTCAGGACTGAGCAGGGTAGGTACAAGATGAGCCTAAAAAAATATCTTATTGCGCTATTAATAGGAAGCTAGGGAATGCTTCAGAAAAGATGAAAACGTGTCACAACAGCACAGAAAATAGCATGACAGGACTTCTATTCAACAAATCTAGAACAACTGGAACACAGCAATTTGAAAATAATTAAGTGCAATAAAGAACTGATTGAAAAATAGAAATTTTGTATTAATTTCACCATATCTGATAATAAATAGACCAAATCAGTCAATCAGTGGGGAAGGGAGACCTCTTGCTTACAGTAAAATGTCAAGGGCTTGTTGTTTAATGTGAAAGAAGTGTTTGTGTTAGAAAGTTAACAGTTTGTATCCTTAAAGACTGGATTAGAAAAGAATCATCGATGAATGCTAATCCAGGGAGAAATTTTGATGAGGCGTGAGACATTTGCACAGTCTGCCTATCACACACACACACAGCTCTGGAAAGGCCTAACACTTGCAGATGATATTTCAGTGGTTGCCATTATAGCATAACTATTATTATAGCTAATGTGCTGCTATGATATCTTTTTGTGTCTGGCAGTCTGGAACTTTGCCTAGATCAAGTCTTCCAGAATCTTCTCTGACCTGTCTAGCAGCAACTTGTTCCCACTATCAGCAGCTCCCCCCGGCAAGCCTTGAGCTTGAGCCAGAGTGGTTACAACAGCTACCATTACGGTTATGAGTGCTGAGACTTAAGAAAGCTGAATCTAGTCACATTTTCTGGCAGTGAAACTCAGAGTAAATGCATCTAGATGGGAAAAAAAAAAAATTGTTTGGTTTGTGTACCAAGAGGTAGAACATAATATGAAAGCAGCTCAGCCTTGTTTGTAATGACTCCAAAGTGGCCCTTCCCTGGACACTCAGTGCCGAATAAATCAATCCCTCAACTCTGACTTGCTCTTGACACTGCCTTTAATCTGTGAACTACGAAATCTTGTGTGCACTCCTCTCCCCCATCTGTGTGTGGCTGTCAGGCAGGCAGTTAACAGCACTCAGGAACAGAAGTTAATTGGAAGGAGCTGGAGGTCTCCAGTTCCTTTGGTAATTACTGAAGGCACTCTCCTGCCTTGGAAGAGAGCCTCTTGCCTCTGCAGTTTGATGAAGAGACTCTTTTTCCTCTTTCTGTAGTCACAGAAGCAAAACGGAGCCAAACAAAACTGAACACTTTCTGTTTGTTTGACAAACCTCAGAATTATTTTAAGGTTGGGTACACTAAGCTTTAGGTTCAATTCAATTTCCTTCAAATACAGTTAAAAACCTTTGTGAAGAAGATGTGTCTAATTCACCACTTTTTCCCCAGGGCTCAGCCCTGTACCTGACACATAGTAAGTTAAATGTTAGGAATTTTCTTTATGAATATTATTATTGTTATTATTCATCTAGTTCCTACTGTGTATGAGACTCTGAAATAGTCACTTAAAGAAGAAAAAAAACATTGACTCCAGAGTTGCACACTCGGGTAGATCTCTTAGCAATACTAGCACCTATGGTATTGCAAGCAAGCTGTTTCATGTTACTAAACATAAGTTTCTTCACCAACACTCTGCATATAACATTGTACAGATTAACTTATCTAAAACCATGAAAGGGCCTGGTATACTGACTGGCATACAGTAAGTGCTTAATAAATGGTAGCTTTCTTTCCTTGCTGCTTAGTGTATAAAAATATTATATGAACCACTGGGTCCACTTGTGGCTATCATCTTGCTTCCAATCTTTAACCTTAACATTATTAATTTAGAATAGGACAAGTTTCGTCTTCTCTCTCTTTGACCTGTCTCTCCCAACTCTATTATCTCTTCCATTTGTTTCATTTTAGCTAAAAGACATCTTTTGAATAGGGATTCAAGAGCACAGACGTTTTTATTGAGTCACCAACTCATTGGAAAAGCCCCTGATGCTGGGAAAGATTGAAAACAAAAGGAGAAAAGGGCGGCAGAGGATGAGATGGTTAGATGGCATTACCAACTTATTAGACATGAATTTGAGCAAACGCTGGGAGATAGTGGTGGACAGAGGAGCCTGGCATGCTCTAGTCCATGACATGGCAAAGAATTGGACAGGACTTAGTAACAGAACAACAACAACAAACTTATTGAAGCAAGCACTAGAACATGCATTTGAGATACAGAAATGAGTACAGTATGATGACCCATTCCCTCAGGAAATTTACAGCCTTGTTGAGGAGACAGGGGTTTGCATGTGAAACTCAAATACAACACAGGTAGTTTTGGATAAGAGAAATTCTTGATATTAAACTACTTTGTGGGCACTGAGGATGGAGTAGTCAGCTCCCTTGTTAGGAAGCAGATGAGTTGCATTAACAGAGGATTCAGATAGCAAGTGTTCTTTCCAGTGGACTTTTTTTTTTTAATTTTATTTTATTTTTAAACTTTACATAATTGTATTAGTTTTGCCAAATATCAAAATGAATCCGCCACAGGTATACATGTGTTCCCCATCCTGAACCCTCCTCCCTCCTCCCCCCCCATACCATCCCTCTGGGTCGTCCCAGTGCACCAGCCCCAAGCATCTAGTATCGTGCATCGAACCTGGACTGGCAACTCGTTTCATACATGATATTTTACATGTTTCAATGCCATTCTCCCAAATCTGCCCACTCTCTCCCGCTCCCACAGAGTCCATAAGACTGTTCTATACATCAGTGTCTCTTTTGCTGTCTCGTACACAGGGTTATTGTTACCATCTTTCTAAATTCATATATATGCATTAGTATACTGTATTGGTGTTTTTCTTTCTGGCTTACTTCACTCTGTATAATAGGCTCCAAATGTTGAAATATAGTTGATTTGCAATGTTGTATTAATTTCTGCTGTTCATCACAGTGATTCAGTTATATATATATATGTTATCTTTCATATTCTTTTCCATTATGGCTTATCACAGGATATTGAGTATTGTTCCCGGTGCTCTGCAGTAGGATCTTGCTGTTTATCCATTCCATACAATAGCTTTCATCTGCTAACCTCAACCTCCCAGTCAGTCCTTCTCCCTTACACCTTTCCCATGGTAACCACAAGTCTGTTCTCTTTGGACTGTGAGTTCCCATGGAACTTTGAAGAATGATCAAGTGTTTTCTAGGCAGCGAACAGGCAAACAATCTACAGAGAGAACAGCATGTGCAAATCCATAGAGCGATGCAGGTGATAGGAGATGAAAATACGTATTTGTTGCCAAATGATTACATGCTGCATTATGCAGTGGAAAGCATCATTAATGAGCTATGCAACAGAGTCAGCTGTTTTCAGGAAGGTATGATGGTGTGGATGGTAGACAGCAAATATTTCATTCCACTGCTGAGGATCGAGTAGGTGTAGCTGCCTCAGTTGGAGTCAAACCTCAGCCTCGGGAACTGTGTCAGGTTCAGTGGTCACCTGCAAAGCTGTGAGACCTTGATGCTTAATGAGCATCTATACCCGGGAGTCACAGAAGGACCAGCTTGAATGCTATCTACTAGTCAAAAAGCAAATTCCCAGGGTAAGGATTTGTTAATAATGTGATTCATAGACAGTCAGGAGGGTGAGAGGATAGAGGGACTGTGTGAGAGCCTAGAATAACTGCCCAGATGGCAAATTCCTTTACTAGGAGAGCAAATCTGATAGTGGAAGAGGAGTATGCATACTTTAGAAACATTTGAATGCAACTTCTGGAAGCTGGCAGAAGCTGAATACAGGAAGTAAGTGAAGCAGATAATTTGTATAGTTTAGTGACAGATGGCATGATAATGTGGAATCCAATTTATTCGAATTTCTTAGCTTAGCCCTAACTTATTCAATAAGAATAGGATTTTGTATTTAAACAAATCATTAGACTTGTTGGTGGAAATGTAAACAGCAATGTAATTCATGAAGCTATTTTTCCTGGTCTCCATACATCAGTCCTACTCTAAAAAATGTCATTAGAACTTAAAGCTAATAATTTGATAAGTTGAAATGTAGTTGTAGTCAATAATAATTTTTTACATATAGCATGATAAAAGTTGACAAGTACCTTCTAAATCATGTCTGTACTGAAGTGGAAAAACAGTGAAAAAAATTACACAAAAAACATGATTTATAATGAAGATCAAATGTCCTTCATTTTCTGTAAAATTTATTTGGCATTATATTCTCACAAATGTTAATAAGCTAAAATAGCAGTGCTTATTGAATCTCCATTGTAATGTCTAGGTGTTGCCCAGCTACATAGATTGACCATAACAGTCCATCGTCATAACCTTACACAGAAGACATTTGGTTGAAACAAGAGTTAAGTGAATTAAGTATTGGACCTGGGGCCACAGGGTGCTGAAAGAGAAATCCAGTGCAAGGCAGGAGCCACATACATAGTAAACTTTGAGATTTAAAGATCTAAATCTATATACATGCTTAGTATTTTGTAAGTTGTTTCCAAAGTCCTTTCTTAAACCAATCAACAAACATCTATTTTGTACTTGCTGCTTATAGAGACTTTTGATAACCTAAAACGCATACTTCTGTGGTAGGCTTTTGAACAAGAGCGCAAAACCGTCTCTTCCTCGCATTTATACTGTTTATAGTATGGTCCGTGCCGACTTAGTTGTGTCTGATTCTTTGCGACCCCACAGATTGTAGCCCATCCGGTCCCTCTGTCCATGGGATTTTCCCAACAAGAATACTGGAGAGGGCTGCCATTTCCTTCTCCAGGGAATCTTCCTGATCCGGGATGGAGCCCGAGTCTCTAGCCTCTCCTGATGGGCAGGCAGATTCTTTACCACTGTACCACCTGGGAAGAACCACAGGATATTTTATCACAAAAAATGTGATTGAAGCAAAAATCCTTGTTTTATTTTTATTTCCACCTTATAGTTGAGAAAAAAAACCCCTGAGTCTTTGAGAAGTTAGGTGAATTCATTGACCAAGGTCAGCAGGATTTGAATTTAGGCTTATAGATACTGTGTTCTTTTTCCTTTCTATTGTATTATTGTCGCATTCCTTTGCTTATCACGGAGTCAAAGAATTCGTTTCTCTTTTAAGCAGAGCTGTTTGATACAGCTGGCACCTTCCAAGTTTTAATTCTTCTCAGTGTAACTGGTTTTATCCCAAATGATCTTTTAAACATTAAAGAATAAAGAAATGCTATAGGTTTAAAGTCATAGTGTTGAAGAGTTTTTAATATGGGATTGCATAAAAATAATTGGGTTGAATAGCACTGGGTGTGCATTTTATGGGAAACAAATACTTTTTTTTTTAAATTTATCCAAGCTAGTAATCTTTATTCTTTGTTCTCATAGTTAGATGGGATTTTTTTTTTTTTTTTTTTGAGCCTATACTCCTTGTTAAAGGCTGTTATTGAAGCTTTTATAGAATCAGGTTAGAGGTCATTGTGCATATATTGTTTTCAATTTTTTACTGGTGCTGTTTATTGTTGTTTTATTATTATGGTACTACAGATAGAGAAAGATAGAAAAAGATGTATTAAAGAAAGTTAAAGTTTACTAAATATGTGATTTTCTTTTGCAAGTTACTTAAGCTTTCTGAGCTTTGGTCTGCTCTTTCAGGAAATGGGGCCAATAGTCAAATATCATGGAATTGTGATGAAGATTAAATGAACCAGTGATTTAGATAGATATATAGATAGAACTATGCTGCTGCTGCTAAGTCATTTCAGTCGTGTGCAACCCCATAGACGGCAGCCCAACAGGCTCCCCCGTCCCTGGGATTCTCCAGACAAGAACATTGGAGTGGGTTGCCATTTCCTTCTCCAATGCATGAAAGTGAAGTCACTCTGCTGCTGCTGCTGCTAAGTCGCTTCAGTCGTGTCCGACTCCATGCGACCTCATGGACTGTAGCCCACCAGGCTCCTCCGTCCATGGGATTTTCCAGGCAAGAGTACTGGAGTGGGGTGCCATCACCTTCTCCAAGATAGAACTATAAATGGTACTTAAAAGTGAAGCATAAATCTAAGGAAAATACATGTGAGTTTAATAAAGTTAACATTTCTTAGGCACTTATATACAGGGCTTCTTCCAAGTGCTTTATCTATATTATTTATGTTAATGTTCATCATCCTATGAGACATATATCTTGCTGTTGTTGAGTCACTAAGTTGTGTCTGACTCTTTGCGATGCCATGAACTGGAGCACATCAGGCTTCCCTTTCCTTTACTAGCCTCCAGAGTTTGCTCAAATTCATGTCCATTGAATTGGTGATGCCATCCAGCCATCTCATCCTCTGGCATCCTCTTCTCCTTTTGCCTTCAATCTTTCCCAGCATCAGGGTCTTTTAGAGTGAATCAGTTCTTTGCATCAGGTGGCCAAAGTAATGGAGCTTCACCTTCAGCATCAGTCCTTCCAATGAATATTTAGGGTTGATTTCCTTTATAATATCTTATTATCTCTACTTTCCTGAGGATAGAACTAATTCGTAGATTAAATACATATTTTTCCAGAAGTCCCACAACTACCAATGAATGGAGACAAGATTTAGGTCCATATTTTTCTGAGTTTAAAAACCAGAAGTGTAACCTGTATTTTATACTGTATTTCTTAATTTATCCTTATTTGTTAAGTGAGATATATAACCTAGTATTTGTTATATGGTTGCTGGCTTATGGGGAAATAATACATAGATGAAAGTTGTATAATTAGATATTACAGGAATCTAGAAGTAGGTAAAAGAATGAACATTCTAATATATACTATTATAGTTAATAAAAATCTCATAAAATAAAATTCCAGGAGCAACATTCTCCCTCTGTTGATAATTCTTCTAAATGGTTAGTATGGGATACAGTTGTTGTGGTTTCAGATAGATCTGTAAATGGTACTTAAAAGTAAAGTGTAAATCTAAGGAAAATACAATATGAACCAAGCTAAGAATGAAAAATGTATAGGAACTTCTCTAGCCTAAATAAATTGTGAATCAAGGTTGACCATTTGTAGCATATTTGATCATCCTGTTCTGAAAATGTTGGAAACATCACAAGATCAATGAAGCTACCAAGTTTTGTCAGACAAGTTAGTCTGTATTTTCTTTTTCTTGTCCTGTACCTGCAGACACCACAGCCAAAATGCCAACAAATTATAAATAAGGGCTAGTTGGAGAGTGATGCCTGTCAGTTTTCTGGTATTAAATGATATCAAGAATTAAAATTGCATAGTGGAAAGAATCGGAGAAGGCAATGGCACCCCACTCCAGTACTCTTGCCTGGAAAATCCCATGGACGGAGAAGCCTGGTAGGCTGCAGTCCATGGGGTCGCGAAGAGTCAGACACGACTGAGCGACTTCACTTTCACTTTTGACTTTCATGCATTGGAGAAGGAAATGGCAACCCACTCCAGTGTTCTTGCCTGGAGAATCTCAGGGGCGGTGGAGCCTGGTGGGCTGCCATCTATGGGGTCGCACAGAGTCGGACACGACTGAAGCGACTTAGCAGCAGTGGAAAGAATAATGGAGTTAATTTCTCTGCTTTATCACCTAGTATCGTTAAGACTTCAGACAAGTTACTTTCTCTTATGTCTCATTTTCCATGAGATGTAAGATTAGAAAGCCCCAGATTCAAATCTTGGCTTTGTTCTTTAATAACTTTTTGTTCTTACATAAGATCTATTATTTGCTCTGTCACTTATATCTTTAGTAAAAAGAAAAGTTAGTCTGAATATTTGCTTCATGGGGTTGTGAAGACTAAGCTAGGATAATATATGTAAGCATTTGGATGTGTGCATTGACATAACAAGCTTTTAATAAATATTAGCTTTAGTGTTCACACATCCTGCATTTTTCCTATCACTTACATTTTGCTCACTCGACTTCAGGCACTGTTCTAGTGCCTCAGTGTAAGATATATATAATTGAAAATCAACCATGATCAGTATTAAATTAAATAGTACATATAAAGTGAAGAAGGACCCAGCATTTAGTAGATAATAAATTTCAGAATATATGATACAGTGATATAGAAATAAGCCAAATACCCATAGACATAATTTAGGTTAACAGAAGAATGAAGAGAGACACTTTTTTTATTAATTCACTTTTTAATTCATTTATTGTCTTTAGCAGTCTCTTACTTATCACCATTCTGTGCCTCACAGGGATCCTATACACCAAGGTGAAAGCAAAGGTTAATAAGTCTGGGTTTCTTCTCTGTAGATTGTCTTTATTCTACAATCCAAGTGTCTGTGGATCAATGTCAGGGTCTGCAAATTTCTTAAAAGAACAGTCACAAGTGAGTATCTTTATTTTTCAGGAATAGCATCTGTTGCTTTTATCAGCCTCTTGAGAGTACTCCTAGGAGATCTCAGTACAGAGAAAAGGGTGGACTCTGATTCTTAATTATTGCTTTGGCAATACTACATATCTTCAGCTGGATAGACCTTGAACTCAGTTCTAACTGGGTTTAAATTACAGATGCTTTCCCTGGTTGCTTTGTGACTTAACTTGAACCTCAATTTATACATGACCAAACCTTCTTTGGAAAGAATGATGCTAAAGCTGAAACTCCATTACTTTCGCCACTTCATGCAAAGAGTTGACTCATTAGAAAAGACTGATGCTGGGAGGGATTGGGGGCAAGAGGAGAAGGGGATGACAGAGGATGAGATGGCCGGATGGCATCACTGACTCGATGGACATGAGTCTGAGTGAACTCCGGGAGATGGTGATGGACAGGGAGGCCTGGCGTGCTGCAATTCAGGGGGTCACAAAGAGTCGGACATGACTGAGTGACTGAACTGAACTGAACTGAAACCTGGGATAGTGATACCTACCTTCTAGGCTTGTCCCATTAATGCATGCCAATAAGCATCTCACAATATCCAGCGCTTTGTAGGTATTCAAAATTAGTGGCTCCTCTCACCTTGGCGGCTGCCTGAGAGACCAGCAGGTTCCTTCCTCATTAAAAAGCTCTATCACAGCTTATTGTTATTGCCTCTGATCAGAACCCTGTGCTTTCGGAGACTAGTCCATCTAAAAGTGATATAAAGGGTCAAAACATGAACACAGTTAGTGTTCATCAAAGCACGTATCACAATCCTTGTATATCAGCTTGCACGTCTCATACTGTATCTGTGGTGACCTCCTGTTGCTTTAGACATATTCCCTGTCACAATTTAATTGTGTTGCATTGTGATTCAGATCTCCCCAGGTATTATAGAAACTAGCTTTCCATGTCCATGAGGGTGTTAGTTGAAACACAAGTGCACATTTATTCCTCAGATGCTTCTCAAAACAAGAGGAGCCTGTGGAGCTTTGAGTTACAACACAGCACAGACTAATAATGCGTCACAGGAGGAATAGAGTCTGCTGAGAGCCACAGAACAGTATACACATGCTGATAAGTACAAGGAAGATGGTAGAGATGGTGGAGGGACATTTTATAGGATAACTGAGTGTCACTGCAAGAAAATCAAGCTATCACTTAGGAAAATATTGAGTCACTATTACACTATATAGCAAAGACCATGCTGTTGTTCAGTCACTCAGTCGTGTCCAACTCTTTGGGACCCCATGGACTACAACGTGCCAGGCTTCCCTGTCCTTCTCTGTCTCCTGGAGTTTGCTCAAACTCATGTCCACTGAGTCAATGATGCCATCCAACCATCTCACCCACTATTTCCCCCTTCTCCTCTCACCCTCAATCTTTCCCAGCGTCCAGGTCTTTTCCAGTGATTCAGTTCTTCACATCAGGTGGCCAAAATACTGGAGCTTCAGCTCCAACATCAGTCCCTCAGATGAATATTCAGAGTTGATTTCCTTTAGGATTGACTGGTTTGGTATCATTGGTGTCCAAGGGACTCTCAAGAGTCTTTTCAAGCACCAAGTTTGAAATCATCTTGTTACTATCTTGTTATTAATATTATAGGTTATTCTGATCATGATGCACGTATTGATTTCTTTAAGTGAAAATCCGTATGTCTTCCACCCATAGAGACAATGTCATGAAAACCTCCTGAATAAACTCATATATGAGTCAAATATGGTCAGTAAAGAATGCTAGGTTGCAGACTTGAGTTCTCCACATGATCAAAACCCATACTGTCAATACCAGATCCTAGGATATATATCCCATGGGTATTAATGGGAAATCTTCTATGAATAGATCACCTTTCTTTGTAAACAAAATATTTTTAACATAAGTTGACATTTTCCAGTTTCTTATAAAATATCAGTGATGATATTTTTCAATAAATGATATTCCCATTTGTCACTGGATAAAGTCCAAATTCTTGGAAATGGTAAAGAATCTGCCTACCAATGCAGCAGACATGGGTTCGATCCCTGGGTTGGAAAGATCCTGGAAAAAAGAATGGGTACTCACTCTAATATTCTTGCTGGAGAATCCCATGGACAGAGGAGCCTGGCAAGCTATAGTCCATGGAGTTGCAAAGAATGGAACACAAGTGAGTGAAACACTTTCACTTTTTCACTTATCCACAATTAGTCTGACTGACTTTAAATCAGGGAGATTTCTGCATAGAATATGAATCATTCTAACTGGATGAAGCAAATACTAGAAGATTACCTGTTAATAATACATATATTATATGCTGCTGCTAAGTTGCTTCAGTCGTGTCCGACTCTGTGCGAGCCCATAAATGGCGGCCCACCAGGCTCCTCCATCCCTGGGATTCTCCAGGCAAGAACACTGGAGTGGGGTGCCATTGCCTTCTACGAAACATATACTATATACACATTATAAATATATGTATAATATAATGCATTTTTAAGCTCAATATTCAAAAAACTAAGATCATGGCATATGGTCCCATCACTTCATGTCAAATAGATGGGGAAACAATGGAAACAGTGACAGACTTTATTTTCTTGGGGTCCAAAATCACTATGGACAGTGACTGCAGCCATGAGATTAAAAGACACTTGCTCCTTGGAAGAAAAGCTATGACAAACCTAGACAGCATATTAAAAAGCAGAGAAGTTACTTTGCTGACAAAGGTCCATCTAGTCAAAGCTATGGTTTTTCCAGTAGTCATGTATGGATGTGCGAGTTGGATCATAAGAAGGTTGAATGCCGAAGAATTGATGTTTTCAAACTGTGGTGCTGGAGAAGACTATGCTGGGAAAGATAGAAGGCAGGGGGAAAAGGGGATAGCAGAGGATGAGATGGCTGGATGGCATCACCAACTCAATGGACATGAGTTTGAACAGGCTCCAGGAGATAGTGAAGGACAGGGAAGCCTGGCGTGCTTCAGTCCTTGGGGTTGCAAAGAGTCAGACAGAACTGAGCAACTGAAAAATGACAATATAGGTATAATATATATGTATGTGTTTATATGTATAATTTGCTTTACTATTCACTCTCCTGTTGCAAGTTGCATCATAAGTCATATTCCATTTCTCTGACCCCATGAAGATTGTAAGTTACTTGGATTTAGAAGGTTGAGAGTGAGATAGAAAACACACAGCTCTTTTTGTGTTATCATGTTATTCTAATAAAAGAGACACTTCCTAGTTTCCATGAACTTTATTGTGCATTAATTATGTGCTTAACATGTATGTCATGTCCCAATCTAATGTGGTGTGTTCATTTCAGCTCAGTTCAGTCGCTCAGTCGTGTCCAACTCTTTGTGACCCCATAAATTGCAGCACGCCAGGCCTCCCTGTCCATCACCAACTCCCTGAGTTCACTCAGACTCACGTCCATCGAGTCGGTGATACCATCCAGCTATCTCATCCTCTGTCATCCACTTCTCCTCCTGCCCCCAATCCCTCCCAGCATCAGAGTCCTTTCCAATGAGTCAACTCTTCTCATGAGGTGATCAAAGTACTGGAGTTTCAGCTTTAGCATCATTCCTTCCAAAGAATACCCAGGGCTGATCTCCTTTAGAATGGACTGGTTGGATCTCCTTGCAGTCCAAGGGACTCTCAAGAGTCTTCTCCAACACTACAGTTCAAAAGCATCAATTATTCGGCGCTCAGCTTTCTTCACAGTCCAACTCTCACATCCATACATGACCACTGGAAAAACCATAGCCTTGACTAGACTGAACTTTGTTGGCAAAGTAATGTCTCTGCTTTTCAATATGCTATGTATTGTAATTAATAATACAAACTTCTAAAATAAAAACTGACAAATAGAAAGCATATGAGCAAAACTAAATATTTTTTGTTTAATTATTTTTCCTAAAGGCAAACTAATAATGAGGAATAAGTCTGATCAATATAAAACTCCACCATTCACTCATTTGTTTACTGAAAAGTTACCCATTTTCCTCAACCTGTGATTGTTCCTCTGTTTTAAATGTTACTAAAAGATAATCTAATTGGCCTCTCAGTTTTCAAGATAATTTATCTTTGCTAGTATTGTTTCAAGGTTCAGATGCATACTTTTTCATCCAACTTGTGCTTGCACATTAAAATTAAAGGATAGAATATTGCCTATGATTCTTCACATTTAGCTCTAGCTGTTATAGAATATGATCATACATATATTTTAAAAGGTTTGTAATATAATTCAATTACAGAACCTAAATGCAGACTGTGTTGTCCCCTGACCATTTATTCTACCTCAAGCCTTGGACACAGACTTTCTAATTTTATATTTGTTTTTCAACAGCATGTATAAAAAATGCACTAAAAGCTGCCGCTTTCTCGACAACTCATGGTCATAGTTAGTTAATTATTTAATGCCACCAAGAACAAGGCAGGGCATGCAGTGAGCATGAACTTGACTCTAAAATAACTGTGATGGGTTTAGATCCCTTGGGTCCCCAGTGTGTTCTGTACTGATACAGTAAAAGGGGGGGAAAGTCTCATCAATATGCAAGTTTAAATAGGAATCTGTCCTGCCACATCTGCTGACAAGATTAATTATAGATCTCTGAACCTGATGTGTTTTCTTAATATCTTGCATCACTTTACTGGCCTGCAGTCAAGCTGAAATACTAGATATGGCTTTGTATAATTCTCAAGTCTAGAGTGACATTTTGCAGTGCTTTTTGTCTGGATAACTTAAAAGTTTTCATTAATAGTTTGTCATTAGTCTTTGAATTTGTTCATTGAAATTAGGATAATCCTTTGGCAGTAGCAAAATTCTGAAAGAATGCAAGAATCCTCTCCCTGAGAAAGTGCAACCATTTTCTCTAGGCTGTATATCTTCAAATGAAAGGGCAAGGAAGTAAAGACAGTAAAAATTATTGCAAAGTATTTTGCCTTGTGAATCACATAGTCTGCCAAGAAATAAAAGGAAAGGGAAGGGAAGGGAAGGGAAAGGAAGATCCATGGGATAACAAAGAATCCGAATGCTAAATGACTGAAGTGACTTAGCATGCATGCACACTTGCAAGGGATAATGATAGAAAGGCAAACTATTGGATCAGATTCAGGATATGAAGGATGGATATTGTGTTGCTTTATTTATTTATTATATCTGTTTAGGATGGGAACAGAATTAGGCTGGACAAAAAGCAGCTGAATTATTATCCTCATGAAGATTGCTTTTTAATTACCATGACCACCACTAACATCATCATCATCAATTATGTTTCCAGAAAAATAAGAAAATAGATTAGGATAATACATTGAAATAGTTGAACAATAGGCTAAAGCAAAACTGGTTGTAATTGTATAATCTTTATTCAACAGGTTATTGATTAATTTTCATTGATATATAATTCACATAACAAAATGTTACATAACATAAAATTCACCATTTTATAGTGTACAGTTCAGTGGTTTTCATCCTCCCTTCCACCCAGTGCCTTAGCAATCTGCTTCATTGTTTTCTTATTATTTGGTCAAGTCTTGAAAAGTTGTAGATCTCACTCTTAGTTAATCAAGATTTACTAATCTGAGTGTTAGATTCTTACTGTTGCTGCAACAAATTGCAACAAAGTTAGTGGTTTAAAACAATAAATATTTAGTGTCTTATAATTTGAGAAATCTTACTAAGATAAACTCAGTGTTAGCACGGCCACATTTCTTCTGGAAGCTTGAGGGATAATCCGTTTCCTTGCATTTTCCAGTTTCTATAGGCCATCGACATGCTTTGTTCATGGTCCCTTTCTTTGTCATCAAAGCCAGAAACATAGAATCTTCCAGTCTCTTTGACTCTGTTACTCTTGCCTCCATCTTTCACTTATAAAGAGTCTTAGGGTTACATTTGGGACCACACAGATAATCTAGGTAATCTCTCCATCTCAAGATCCTTAACTTAACCACCTGTACAAAGTTGCTTTTGTCATGTATGGGAACATGTATGGGTTCTAGAGATCAGGATGTGGACATCCTTAGAGGAGGGTGTTTTCAACCTAACACACTGAGATTCATGTCAAAATGTTATATTACATGAATAATACTGTTGTAGTGTATTTTATGTTCAAAATGTCCTTCACACCTAGAAAATGTTTTTGAACACTTCTCTGGATTTCACAGCCTAAGAAATTTAAAAGCACTCCTAAAGATAAAAACTAATTTCCAGAGAGTTCACACTCTCTCACTGTGTATCAGTTTCATCTGAAAGGAATTCCTTTTACTGATTTCCACAAAATATATTTATCATTTTAGCTGGAAGTTTTGCCTCTTTTACAAAATGTTGAAAATTTGTAGGGATAACAATTTATTTTATTGATTCCTTCTTTTTTTTCACATGTACCTTTCCCATCTGTCGTCTTTGTCTCTCTACCACTCAGATACCCTTGAATCTCCCAATTCATTTCTATTGTGCAGGGCAGGCCATTTTTTTAACAACTTCAGTTATTGAATTAAAAAAAAAAAAAAAAAAAGATGCCAAAGCACTTCCGTGCAATGGGCCTTCACTGAAGAATTTCTGTGTCTGTTGAAATGTCTGTGGCTATGGTTGGCAAAGTGATCTTTCCTCCAATTATAAGTATAACACTATAACTTCCCAGGTAATTTATAAACACTTCTGAAGAATGAGTTCATTTTCTTTTTTGATTTTCATTTTCGTTTCCCCATCTATTCATTTTACTCTCTTTGCACTTCCAGGCCTAAAACTGTACTAAAACTGGGCTTAGTACACAGTGCAACCACTGTAACTGCTGTTGACTGAGAAACACTCTTATGAGGCTGTCATTATTGCAGCTTGCAGGTTTCTTTTCCTAATTTCAAATGCCTTCTTCATTTTAGATCACCCCAGGTAGCCATCTCACAGCATCCATCTATCGATTCTCCCTGCGCAAGGTGAAGAAGAAACCACTGGAGAAGGTAAGGCTTTCACTACCCAAGAGCACTGACTCAAAATTAAATGTATCTAATACACTGTAAACTGAAACTTTAAAAATATTCTTGCAATACTACTTGAGGCAATTGATTTTGGAAATTACTAGAAGTAAGAGACTATTTTTCTTTCCTCTGCTACAAGATCTCTTTTGTGGAAAAGAAACTATTTATATAAGTACTTGTTAAAGCTTCTCCATTGCAATTTACTCCACCTAATAATTACTCTATCAACACACATTCTATCTAAATGTCTTTAGTCACAGTCCTTCTAATGTAATCTGGGTGTTCATTGTTCTTCTGTTTGATATGTGCTGGAAGCACACAGCATCTTACTCTAATCAGTTTTTGAATGCATTGTCTGTTGAATGAAAGTAATAATGATGAGTAAGACAGCTGTTTTCCTTGAATGTGAATGTAGGGGTTAAAACCACAAATTAAACTGAATATGTGCAGGCTTTCATGCATGTTTCAAAATGGGGGGAAATACATTTTGTGAAATGGAAATCAATACTAGTGAAAGTTGTAAAGATCAGTGACTTGCAGAAGAGATGGTATTTGGAAACAGCTATGCTCTCCATTCTGGAGAATAGGCACTCAACTTCAGTGAGTTGGTAAAATGAAGTATAATTTGCCTTTGTAGATGGCGATTTTAACAAAGAGAACAGGAGAAACAGAAAAGGAATACAGAACCATCAGAATTTCATGCTTGGATTATCAGTGTATCAGTATATTAACAGAAGGAATGGAAGTGCCATGATTTATTATCATTCAATTGTGTATTACTATTCTTATTAACATTAGATTTTATTATTATATTAATATTAAATATTATTATATATTATATAATATAAGAATACTATATTAATCTAATATTTATATTAGATACTTCTTTGCTTTTTGGCTCAGAATTCTATAAAATTTAGTTTATGACATTTAGTTGTCAAAATATAAAGATTTCATAATGGCTAACTGATTTCCCTTCTATACATCATATTTATCTCCTGTTTCCACATATATATTGTTTAGTTAGTATTTTTCATTGAGATTTCTAATTGATAACATTATGAGAATAATTTTAAAATATATTGTATGTGTCAATGAACTATTAATTTTATATTGAGGAAATAATTGAAGCCAAAGCAATTTCCTTTTTTTTTTTTTTTGTAAAAGCAGCATGGTAATTCATACATATTTAAATAAATTTGTTAGGAATTACTTTTTTCAACCTTCACAAACATTTCCCGAATTGGTCATGAATAAAACTGAGAATACAGATGAGCTGGCCAGACTGAGATGGGAGCCTATTTAGCAAATGTCCCAAGGAAGAATGAGAGGTTCAATCTTAAGACCCTAGGTAACAATGAAAGTTACCATCACATCTGGTATGATATCATATGGTTTTCCAACTACAGCAGTCTCAGTCCTCAGGTTATTTGTGGTGACTCCTTGTTTTTATTTATTTATTTTTTTTTTGGTTTGTTTTTTATCTGAATTTCTTCAAACAGTTATTAAGAAGATGAATGAGTGTCTTTGGGTTAGAATGTTTCCCCTGACTACTGACCTGCCCAAGGTTCATACAAAATCATTGTCTAAGTTTCTTCAGATCATGGACCATGTGTCTAATCTACACTGTTAATGCTTTATTCACGTAGAATTAGAAGGTTCCAAGTGAAACATCATTGGAGTGAATTCCCGTGCTTAAGAGGCTATTAGTCTCTGTGGTCAAGAAGGTGGCATTACAGTGGGATTTCCATCTTTCATGATGCCTTCCTTACCTTGTATCTTACCCACCATATACACACATTACTGCTTTTGACCATGATGTTTGTGTAATATATGCCTGTATTTGTTTTAATTTCATTAGCTTAGCCTAATGCTCTTCAGCCAACCTTTCTTTTGAGAAATCAAGTAAGTAATAAAATAAGTAATATTGTTTCCCAGTTCATAAGTCTGTCTTCATGATTCTGGAGAAATAATTGAAACCCTCCTGTCTTCTATTCACTTGATGAAAGACCTCTGTTGGAGGAAGGCTATCTCCTCTCATTACAGGAATATAGTGTCTTTGTTCTTTCCTTTTAAATTTGTCTCTCTCATTTTGGTATCAGACAGAGAACTCTATCTGAATATATTTTGATGGTTCCACTTGATAACCTTGATCTTTTTTTAAAACATAACTTTTTTTAAAACATAACTAGAATATAAACTTTACAGACAAGTATACAGGATTATATTCCACTCTCATCTTTCACTTCCTGTAACTCATGAGAAACTAAGTTAACCTCTCTTTGCTACAGCAGCTGCATGGCAGGTAGCAAACAATGATATTATCCAAAAGGTATTTTCTGAGGATTGAGGTGGGTAATATATATCAAGCTCTTAGTATACTGGGTAACACAGAGAAAGCACTCAAAGATGTTAACTGTATCACAGAATGTGAATGGGAATATATATAGATTAACAGAGTAATTACAGGGAGCAAGGAAAGGCACATCTGTTTTCAAATAATTGGAATAGAAGAAAATTTTAACAGCAAAAGTGCACTGAAGATAGCTTAGAGTTTGAATATTTGCAGTGACTCAGGTTGTCATCACTAATTATCATTGTAAACTCAGAAAGCTATGAGTACAGAATGTTATGTGTGTGTGGAGTTCAGTATATGAGAAAGGCAGTATGACTGTGACCACGAATATTATCTTGATCTTTTATCCAAGGATCTTTTCAAACTGGATTTTTTGTTTACATTTGTTTTGTTTGATTTGGTTTGGTTCCTTGCATGGAACTTCACTATAGACCAAAGTTATACAATGAGAGAGGATCTTTCTGGCAATGGTGAAGTTTCCTTGTCTGTTCAACTCCCTCACCAACACCATCCCTGAGTTTTCTCTGAAGAACCTCTAACAGTTTAGAGGACACAATTTAAAACACACTGATCTATTTAGTCCTTTAAATTTTAGGATGGAAAAACTGGAGCCAGGAATAGTGAAGTGATATGCCCCAGGTAGCACAATAAGGGAGAGAAGTCTGGGTATGCTGACTCTTCTCTATTGGAACATGCTGACTTTTCTGCAGAATGCGTTTAAAGGTTAGAAAAGCAAATATGCCTGTGGGAAATGTGACCTTCCCTTTCTGTTTGCCAATCATGTTGCATGGGTGGTTGCAAATGGGTCATAGCAGCTGTTCTCGAATTCTGTTCTCCAATCAGCAATACTAGCATACCTTTTTAGAAACATAAATTCCTCGGCTTATCCAACCCTCCTGAATCAAAATCTTTGGTGGCAGTGTCCAGGAATTTAAGGATTACAAAACTCTCTAGGGGGTTTTGATATTCATTAAAGTGTAAAAACCTCTATATTAAATAAATTATTTTAAAATTAGCTCTGTCTGAAAAAATAATTTTTAATTACATGGGCTACCTCCCAATGGGCAAAAACCACTATGAAGCTACACAAATTCTGTAAAGAAAAATATTGAGGGGGAATAATGAAAGTAAAATTCACTGGTCATCATACCACTCTTTGATTTCTAGCAGTTATCTAATTTGATCCTGATAAGAGCAGTATGAAATATATCTTATTATCTGAATTGCTATTTAAAGATACTAAATAACTTGTCTAAGATCATTCAGCTGAAAGTTGCAGAGCTAGGATTTGAACTCAGATGTAACTGACTCCAAAATTTTACATCTTCCTATTGTGAATTGAAACCTACTGGGCTTCAAACACATGTAATAGAACACCTAAAATTCCAGGGGAAAATTCATTCATTAGATTTTTCTTACAATTATAGAGTGCTTTGATGTTAATTTTTCTTGGGATGTAATACACCTCTCTCTTGATGTTACATGGAAATAATAACATCACTCTTATATGAATATGCGTTTTTTATTCTACTTACATCTTTTTCAACATCATATCCCAAACCTATATACTTGTTTATGACAAGCTAATCTATATGCATATACTATTTTTTCTTTAGCATTTAATATAGGAAATAAATATAGCCTCATTGTGTCCTGTCTGAGAGCAACTAAAGTTTCTGAAAAATAAATCATTATCTTAGATATTATGTTGAGCTATTTCAAATTCTGAAAGATGACACTGTGAAAGTGCTGCACTCAATATGCCAGCAAATTTGGAAAACTCAGTGGCCACAGGACTGGAAAAGGTCAGTTTTCATTCCAATCCCAAAGAAAGGCAATGCCAAAGAATGCTCAAACTACCACACAATTGCACTCATCTCACACGCTAGTAAAATAATGCTCAAAATTCTCCAAGCCAGGTTTCAGCAATATGTGAACCATGAATTTCCAGATGTTCAAGCTGGTTTTAGAAAAGGCAGAGAAACCAGAGATCAAATTGCCAACATCTGCTGCATCATCAAAAAAGCAAGAGAGTTCCAGAAAAACATCTATTTCTACTTTATTGACTATGCCAAAGCCTTTGACTGTGTGGATCACAATAAACTGTGGAAAATTCTTCAAGAGATGAGAATACCAGACCATCTGACCTGCCTCTTGAGAAACCTGTATGCAGGACAGGAAGCAACAGTTAGAACTGGACATGGAACAACAGATTGATTCCAAATAGGAAAAGGAGTACATCAAGGCTGTATATTGTCACCCTGCTTATTTAACTTATATGCAGAGTACATCATGAGAAACTCTGGGCTGGAGGAAGCACAAGCTGGAATCAGACTGCCAGGAGAAATATCAATCACCTCAGATATACAGATGACACCATCCTTATGGCAGAAAGTGAAGAGGAACTAAAGAGCCTCTTGAGGAAAGTGAAAGAAGAGAGTGAAAAAGTTGGCTTAAAGCTCAACATTCAGAAAACTAAAATCATGGCATCTGGCCCCATCATTTCATGGCATATAGATGGGGAAACAGTGGAAACAGTGGCTGACTTTATTTTGGGGGGCTCCAAAATCACTGCAGATGGTGATTGCAGCCATGAAATTAAAAGACGCTTACTCCTTGGAAGGGAAGTTACGACGAACCTAGACAGCATATTAAAAAGCAGAGACATTACTTTGTCAACAAAGGTCCATTTAGTCAAGGCTATGGTTTTTCCAGTGATCATGTATGGATGTGAAAGTTGGACTGTGAAGAAAGCTGAGTGCAGAAGAATTGATGGTTTTGAACTGAGGTATTGGAGAAGACTCTTGAGAGTCTGTGGACTGCCAGGAGATCCAACCAGTCCATCCTAAGGGAGATCAGTCCTGGGTGTTCATTGGAAGGACTGATACTAAAGCTGAAAGTCCAATAATTTGGCCATCTGATGCAGAGAGTTGACTCATTGGAAAAGACCCTGATGCTGGGAGGGATTGGGGGAAGGAGGAGATGGGGACAACAGAGGATGAGATGGCTGGATGCTCACTGACTCGATGGACATGGGTTTGTGTGTCCGGGACTCCAGGAGTTGGTGATGGACAGAGAGGCCTGGCATGCTGCGGTTCATTGGGTTTCAAAGAGTTGGACACGACTGAGTGACTGAACTGAACTGAGATATTATGTAAGTAAAATCATGTAAATATTATAGAAATAATTATAGGGATATACACTGCAGACTACAGAGCTATAATATAGGAAATTATAGGAGAGGGTAATTGTATATCATGTACACTGGAGCTTCAATATCCAGGCAGAAATTCAGCAATTTTTATATCTGAAAGAGACAGTAAATATCTCATTGCATTCTTCAGAGAGCGTGGTGAATTAGTGGTCTGTTTAAAGAAACAGAGAATGAAGATGTATCGGAAACTTGGAGGATGCTCCAATGTGGAAGCATATCAGTTCTAAAGTTGTTAACTTATGTGCCAATTAGAGGCTTTTTTGATTTCCATTTGAGATTGGTTTTCAGGCCAGGGAGAGAAATTCCCCTTGCTCACTCCATTTTCTAGGATGCTGCCTTAAGAACATCCATCCCATACCTGGTAAAGCTCTGAAAGATTGAATTTTATTGAACAAGTTGTATGAATGACTGTCAGTAGGAAAATAATCTAAGGAGATAAATACATAGAACTTTGAACTGAATGAAAATGAAACTATAGAATATCAAAATTTGTGGGATTTGGCTATGACAAGCTTAAAAAAAGTTATAGCACTGAATACTTATTTTAGAAAATAAAAAATTTAAATGAATGACCTTACCTTCTACTTTAAGAAACTAGTAAAGGAGTAAATTAAATGCAAGTTAAGCAAATGACAGGAAATATTAAATATTCAACACAACCCCCCTCAATGAAATAGAAGACAGGAAAACAATTGAGAAAATTAATGAAACCAAAGCTTTTTTTTGTAACAATCAATAAAACTGATAAACTTCTAGTCAGTTTGATTTAGAATAAAACCAGAATAGACATGCATTATCAATATCAGGAAAGTGAGATATATATTATGAGTAACATCATACCAATAACTTTGACAACTTAGATGAAATGGACAAATTTCTTGGTAGACGCTAAGTTTTAAAGCTCACTCTAGAGGGTGAAATAATGTCCTTTGGAAGGATACTAGAAATTTTGGAGTTGTAATTAGTTGAAAATTTTTTGTTTGCTTGTTTTGTTTTGTTTTTTACTTGTAATCACTTTTTTTTTTAATTTAAATTTATTTATTTTAATTGGAGGCTAATTACTTTACAATATTGTATTGGTTTTGCCATACATCAACATGAATCCACCACGGGTGTACACGTGTTCCCCATCCTGAACCCCCTTCCCACCTCCCTCCCCGCACCATCCCTCTGGGTCATCCCACTGCACCAGCCCCAAGCATCCTGTATCCTGCATCGAACCTGGACTGGCGATTCATTTCTTATATGATATTGTACATGTTTCAATGCCATTCTCCCAAATCATCCCACCCTCGCCCTCTCCCACAGAGTCCAAAAGACTGTTCTATACATCTGTGTCTCTTTTGCTATCTCGCATACAGGGTTATCATTACCGTGTTTCTAAGTTCCATATATATGCATTGGTATACTGTATTGGTCTTTTTCTTTCTGGCTTACTTCACTCTGTATAATAGGCTCCAGTTTCATCCACCTCATTAGAACTGATTCAAATGTATATTTTTAATGGCTGAGTAATACTCCATTGTGTATATGTACCACCACTTTCTTATCCATTCATCTGCTGATGGACATCTAGGTTGCTTCCATGTCCTGGCTATTATAAACAGTGCTGCGATGAACATTGGGGTACACTTGTCTCTTTCAATTCTGGTTTCCTCAGTGTGTATGCCCAGCAGTGGGATTGTTGGGTCATAAGGCAGTTCTATTTCCAGTTTTTTAAGGAATCTCCACACTGTTCTCCATAGTGGCTGGACTAGTTTGCATTCCCACCAACAGTGTAAGAGGGTTCCCTTTTCTCCACACCCTCTCCAGCATTTACT
>NW_011494896.1:7754980-7761198 GCF_000754665.1 Bison bison bison
CGTGAAATGGTACCTCATAGTGGTTTTGATTTGCATTTCTCTGATAATGAGTGATGTTGAGCATCTTTTCATGTGTTTGTTAGCCATCTGTATGTCTTCTTTGGAGAAATGTCTATTTAGTTCTTTGGCCCATTTTTTAATTGGGTCATTTATTTTTCTGGAATTGAGCTGCAGGAGTTGCATGTATATACCTGAGATTAGTTGTTTGTCAGTTGCTTCATTTGCTATTATTTTCTCCCATTCTGAAGGCTGTCTTTTCACCTTGCTTATAGTTTCCTTTGTTGTGCAGAAGCTTTTAAGTTTAATTAGATCCCATTTGTTTATTTTTGCTTTTATTTCCAATATTCTGGGAGGTGGGTCATAGAGGATCCTACTGTGATTTATGTCGGAGAGTGTTTTGCCTATGTTCTCCTCTAGGGGTTTTATAGTTTCTGGTCTTGTGTTTAGATCTTTAATCCATTTTGAGTTTATTTTTGTGTATGGTGTTAGAAAGTGCTCTAGTTTCATTCTTTTACAAGTGTTTGACCAGTTTTCCCAGCACCACTTGTTAAAGAGATTGTCTTTTCTCCATTGTATATTCTTGCCTCCTTTGTCAAAGATAAGGTGTCCATATGTCTGGGCTTTCTTTTTTGTTCCATTGATCTATATTTCTGTCTTTGTGCCAGTACCATACTGTCTTGATGTCTGTGGCTTTGGAGTAGAGCCTGAAGTCAGGCAGGTCGATTCCTCCAGTTCCATTCTTATTTCTCAAGATTGCTTTGGCTATTCGAGGTTTTTTGTATTTCCATACAAATTGTGAAATTATTTGTTCTAGCTCTGTGAAAAATACTTTTGGTAGCTCTATAGAGAGCTTCTTTGATTTAGGTTAGGTGCTGAATCTAATGATTGATATCTTTACAAGATAAAGAGGTTTACACACAGACACAGGGAAGACGGCCATGTGAAGACTGAGCCAGAGATTAAAGTGATGCTGCCACAAGCCAAGGATACCTGGAGTCCCCATAACTTACGAGAGACAAGGAAGGGTTCTTTCCAGAGCTTTCAGATGAAGATTGGCCCTACTGAAGCATTGATTGCAGACTTCTAGCCACTAGAATTATGAAAAAACAAATGTCTGTTGTTGTAAGCTACCCAGTTTGTGGCAATTTTGTTACAGCAGCCCTAGGGAACTAATATTATCACTCAACAATCCATAAGTGACACTATGACTGTTAAGGGAATAGAACTGTAGTTAATAACTTTCCCACAAAGAAATTTCCAGTGTGAGAGGGCTTAACTTGTAAATTCCACTGAACATTTAAAGGAACAATAGTATCAATTCTTTACAAACTCTCATAGATATTTAAGAGCTATTTTTCTTAACTAATTATTTGAGACCAGCATTGCCTTAATACTTAAGTCATACAGGAACACTATTATAGACTCATATCCCTCATAAACATAAAAGCAAACATTCTTAATAAAAATTTAGCAAATATAATTTTAAAATATACAAATAGATAATACATGCTCTGCACTTAGGTTCATTAAAGGAATGCAAGGTTGACTCAACAGTAAACCACATGATCATCTCCACAGAGTCAGAAAAGGCTTTGGAAAACCATATATTTCTAATAAAAACTCAAACTAAACTTCGACTAGAAGGAAATTTTCCCAACCTGTTAGGTGGTCAAGATGGTAAAGACTGAATGTTTTCCCTTAAGATAAAGAACAAGGTAAGAATGCCTGCCCTCACAACTTCAAAAGATTGTAGGAGGTTCTAATGTATACAATGAGGAAGCAAAGGAATAAAGAAGGAAGGCAGAAAAGTAAAGAAAGCGAGAAAGAGAAAGATCCAAATTGGAAAGGAAAAATTAAACTCGGCTTTATTTGCAGATCACATAGTGGTCTATGTAGAGAATCGAGAATCCTATGAAAGCCACAAAGAAGGCAATTAGACCTAAGTAAGTTTAGCAAGGCTAGAGGATATAACTGAAATTTAATTTTAACCAGTCCTGTTATGTTTAATTTTAAGAGATGCTATTTAAAATAATATAAAAAATGTGACATGCTTCAGGATAAATCTAAGAGAAGATGTGTAAAACTTGTATCCTGAAAACAACCTAAATAAGTGGGGGGATAATATGTATTTATAAGTTAAAAGACTATATTGAGATTTTAATCCTTCCTAAATTTGTCTAGTAGATTCAATGTAATGCCAGTAACAATCCCATCAGATGCCCTTGGTAAAAATTACAAGCTAATTCTAAAATACTTATGACAATACAAGTACCTCAAACAGCCTAGAAACTGAAAAATAAGTGTTAATTTGGAGAAATTACACTACCTCACTTCAAGACTTATTATAATACTATGGGAATAAGACAGTGTGGTGGGAGTGTAAAGAGAGACATATGTATGTATCAATGGAACAGAATAGAAACCCACAGAAATAGATCCGTACGTTCATAAACAAGTGATTTTTGACAAAAATAATTTAGTGGAGGAAAGCTAGTCTTTTCTTCAAGTGATTTTGGACAATTGGATATTCATATGCAAACAAGTAAACTGGTATCCATACTTCTTACTGTATATAAAAATGAACATAAATGATCATAGACCTAAATTTAAAATATAAAACTAAAAATTCTAGAAGAAAGCAAGAGAAAGTCATTGTGGTCTTAGGAATTTTTTTTTAGTTTTTATTTTTTTAATTCAACATTGAAAGCAAGATCTATAAAAGAAAATATACACAAATTGCATTTAATCACAATTAAGTACTTTTGCTCTTTGAAAGACACTAGTAAGAGAATATCTAAAAAGATACAGACTTGGGAAAAGTTTGTACCAATCAAATATCTAATAACAGATTTTGTTTCAGGATATGTAAGTAACTCCAAACATCATTATGAGAAGTCAAATAAACCAATTATAAACAAAGAAAAGATTTTTAAAGATACTTCACAAAAGAATACATATGAATTAAAAATAAGCATTTGTCATTAATCATTAAAGAAATGTACATTAAAGCCACAAACCACACCACTAGATGCTTAATAGAATGTCTTAAATTAAAAACAATGACAACACAATTTGTTGGCGAGAATGTGGAGACATTGGAAATCTCATATACTTCAAGTTGGTATGTAAAATGGTACAAGCCCTTGGGAAAATATTTGGTGATTTAAAATTAAACACGTTTCTCATTGATGCAGCCTCTCATGGGAGGAGGAGCCTGGTGGGCTACAGTCCATGGGGTCGCGAAGAGTCTGATACGACTGAGTGACTTGACTTTCACTTTTCACTTTCCTGCATTGGAGAAGGAAATGGCAACCCACTCCAGTGTTCTTGCCTGGAGAATCCCAGGGATGGCAGAGCCTGCTGGGCTGCCATCTATGGGGTCGCACAGAGTCGGACACAAATGAAGTGACTTAGCAGCAGCAGCAGCAGAAGTGATTTATCACACATGTATAATGCATTGACACAGTCGTTACATTTTTAGGTATTTTCCCAAGAAAAAATAAAAGTATATGCTTCTACAAAGACATATAGGTGAATGCTTATATAGAAACATTATTTTTAATAACCCCAAATGGGAAACAGCACAAATATCTATCAACAGGTGAATGAATATATCAACTACAGTATGGCCATACAATAGAAGCATGCAATGAAAGGGAATGAATATAAATGGACCTCCCACACATGTAGCAATGTAAAAGAATCTCAATATGATTCCGAAATTAAAGAAGCCAGATTCAAAAAAAAAGGTACATACTGTTTGATCTCCATTTATATAAAATTCTAGAAAGCTGCAGACTAATTGATAGCAACAGAAAGTGCATCAGTTATCACCTGGGGATGGGGCAGTGGCACGATTTGTTGCTTTAGGGATGTGACTGGCAAGAGTGAAGTGAGAGGACTGACAATACACATTTTTTAACACGGTAATAGAAATGCAACAAGCATTCCAAATAATCTCTTCAGGATTTCCAGTGAAATCAATTAGCATACATTTGAAAACGTGCTGGTGGGGTTTGGGATTTATTCTTGTAGCCATTAAAACAAATTGGCCCACACTGGCACACAAGCATGTACGTGGCAGAGCAATGACTTCAAACCAAGCCTAACTGGTTCCAGTGCCAATTTCCTTTTACACTACACATGCCCTCCCCAACTTGCATGCAAATCTCATTCCAAAACCTAGTGGTGACGAAGCTTCAGTCAAACGAGAATTTTCAGAATTTCCCTCAAATCAGAATGTGGGCCAAACGTTACTGAATGCCAGGGCCTGGCTCTTAACAGGAGCTGAACAGGTTGTATTTTCACACCCCTGAAGCATACTATATCCCTTATGGGTTGCATCTATACTCCTTTTGTGAAAATATGAGTCAGATTCCAAGATCATCCCCAAGCTGCACAGATTAAAAGTGATTAGAATGACAATTCACTATCTTAAGGGCATTGAGTTCAGCAGGCCTCCGTGCTACATGTAGGCATGATGCTCTGTCTTGGTTCAAGAACTGCAACTCTAATCTACTCCAGATAAGAATGCTTTTCAGGAAAGCTCTAAGAGCAAAGAGAATAGAAAGCAAGAATGTCAAACTGAAATTAATTTGGCAAAGGAGAGGTTAAATTTTAAGATTAGCAGTCTCTCTGGAAACAGGAAAGGCAGCTACCTCATTCCATCCTGTTTGGAAGTCTTAGACATTTTGACAATCTGAAGTGTCAGTCACTCATTCTGTGGCAAATGCATAGAAATATACATGAAATTTGCCTTTTTGGTTTTTCAAAACTGTTGAATAAAAACTCTCTTTGGACCTTGGCTAATAGTACTAATCAAAACTTTAATAATAGGCTTGTCATTTATCCTTTTCATTCTAAGTTGGGTGGGTCTGGAGACTGCTTGAGCAGTTTTCACACAAAAGAATGAACCATGCATGTTTCAGACTTTTTACAAAGTTATTTTTGCAGGCAAAAAAGAAAATGGAATATAATTGGGCCTAATGGATTAAGGAATTTCTCCCTAATTTGGCTAAATTTTCTTTAGTCCTAAAGAGAGAAAAACAAGATTAGTTCTCATTTACTCATTAGTTTTCATTTAGTTATTTATTGACCCTAATGTGCATCACCATGCATTAAGCAAAATAGTAAGGATAATGGAGACAGGTTAGGCTCTGTGTTTGTGGAAGTCCTATTGGGAATTTTTAAAAAAATTTTTAAATAAATAAATTTATTTATTTTAATTGGAGGCTAATTACTTTACAATACTGTAATGGTTTTTGCCATACTTGAAAATTAACAGAAGAAGGAAATGCATGCTTGGCTTTTGACAAGACTAGGTTCAAATTTTGACTTTCCCCATATGTCTTCTTATAAACTTCTTTGTATTTCTCACTGTTTTGTTCTTATTTTTAATTAACTTTAGCAGTAATATACACCTGTAAGAATTTCAGGGAGGACCGTATGAACATCATGAATCCATACCACTTTGAATTCAGCACTCTGTATTGTGTGTATTATCATATATTGCAGACCATCATGGTATTTTTGGGCTTATCACTGCAGAATAGTGAGGTTAACTCTGGGTCACATACTTTGCATGTGCTTCATAAAAATCTTCTATTATTTTCATTTTTATTAATACCAATGAGGACACTGAAAATAATATTTATGAAACTTTCTTAAAGGTATTCAGTTAGTAAGTGGCAGAGTCCAAACTTGAGTAAAATTCCTTCCAGTTCTCAAACTTATGTTTTTTAATCTGCATTCTGCTGCTTTCTAAGTTAAAAATAAAAAATAACACAAGAGATATTCATTTATTAGTGAAATCTTCAGATATGGTTCTGTCACTAATCAAATCTCCATATTGACATTAGTTCAGTTCAGTCGCTCATTCGTGTCCAACTCTTTGCGACCCCATGAACAGCAGCATGTCAGGCCTCCCTGTCCATCACCAACGCCCAGAGTTCACCAAAACCCATGTCTATTGAGTCAGTGATGCCATCCAACCATCTCATCCTCTGTCGTCCCCTTCTCCTCCTGCCCTTAATCTTTCCCAGCATCAGGGTCTTTTCCAATGAGTCAGATCTTCACATCAGGTGGCCAAGTATTGGAGTTTCAGCTTCAACATCAGTCCTTCCAATGAACACCCAGGACTGATCTGCTTTAGGATGGACTGGTTGGATCTCCTTGCAGTCCAAGGGACTCTCAAGAGTCTTCTCCAACATCACAGTTCA
>NW_011494896.1:7761298-7762334 GCF_000754665.1 Bison bison bison
CAAAATTTTTTTTTTTTTTTTTTTTTTTCAGATTGCAAGGGAAAAGGTAGCCAATCCACAAGGATGGCCACAAGCCAATCCTCAATGATGATGTTTTGATGGGAAATGTTCCCTAGAAAGCTCTCCATTTTCAGTTATCTTTCAATTCTTCCTATTGCTATACAGAGAAGGTCTTCAATTAGGAGTTAGTGCACACATGAAAACATCTGGCAATCTTCATTTGTTCAAAGAGGGCTTAGGGTGAAGCCCTAACATATATATAGTCTTTTTCAGACCACAGCTAGTGCAGGAGTGAGAGATGGAGTTCAAAAAGTACAGACCTTTGGGGTACCAGAAAATCTCAAACTGAAGTGTCAAATTCATCAAGTGGTACAGTAGTCTATACGTTTATAGCAGAGGATAAAACTCTCCCATCAAAAGAGGATATAACTTGTGCCTAGATCTTGGTTTCTAATACTATTGTCCAGTAGAAGATATCTAACTGCATGGATGAATGGCTGATTTTAGAGCTTAGGCATGGAATGTACAAAATTAACCTGGAATATCTCATAGTGCTGGAAACTAAAGAATTCCTCAAAACAAAATGAGGAGGCTATGCCAAAAATACAGAGAACCCATCTGAAAGAACTCCCAGTGACCAAAACTAGAACAATTTGAATGATAAAATTAATAGTCTAGTACTGATCTATCAGATCAGTCACTCAGTCGTGTCTGACTCTTTGCGACCCCATGAATCGCAGCACGCCAGGCCTCCCTGTCCATCACCAACACCCGGAGTTCACCCAGACTCACGTCCATCGAGTCAGTGATGCCATCCAGCCATCTCATCCTCCGTCGTCCCCTTCTCCTTCCTGCCTCCCAATCCCTCCCAGCATCAGAGTCTTTTCCAATGAGTCAACTCTTCGCATGAGGTGGCCAAAGTACTGGAGTTTCAGCTTTAGCATCATTCCTTCCAAAGAAATCCCAGGGCTGATCTCCTTCAGAATGGACTGGTTGGATCTCCTGGCAGTCCAAGGGACTCTCAAGAGTCTTCTCC
>NW_011494896.1:7762434-7763755 GCF_000754665.1 Bison bison bison
ATCACAGTTCAAAAGCATCAATTCTTTGGCACTCAGCTTTCTTTATAGTCCAACTCTCACATCCATACATGACCACTGGAAAAACCATAGCCTTGACTAGACGGACCTTTGTTGACAAAGTAATGTCTCTGCTTTTTAATATGCTGTCTAGATTCGTCATAACTTTCCTTTCAAGGAGTAAGTGTCTTTGAATCTCATGGCTGCAATCACCATCTACAGTGATTTTGGAGCCCAGAAAAATAAAGTCAGCCACATTTCCACTGTTTCCCCATCTATTTCCCATGAAGTGATGGGAGCAGATGCCATGATCTTAGTTTTCTGAATGTTGAGTTTTAAGCCAACTTTTTCACTCTCCTCTTTCACTTTCATCAAGAGGCTCTTCAGTTCTTCTTCACTTTCTGCCATAAGGGTGGTGTCATCTGCATATCTGAGGTTATAGATGTTTCTCCCAGCAATCTTGATTCCAGCTTGTGTTTCTTCCAGCCCAGCATTTCTCATGATGTACTGTGCATATAAGCTAAGTAAGCAGGGTGACAATATATAGCCTTGACATACTCCTTTTCCTATTTGGAACCAGTCTGCTGTTCCATGTCCAGTTCCTGACCTGCATACAGGTTTCTCAAGAGGCAGGTCAGATGGTCTGGTATTCCCATCTCTTTCAAAATTTTCCACAGTTTATTGATATCAGTATCCACATGTAAAATGGAATTGTAAAAGCAAATGTAAATTTTCTTATTCAACAACATGCTTTCTGTGAATAATTCCCCCAATGGATATGCCCTCTCTTCTCATAAGTTTTTATTTAGATGAGTTTTGGTTCAATTTCCCAGGCATGTTCATGGTGATTGCATTTGCTGAACCAAAATTTAAGACAGTGTTCCAAGTACAAATATCACTTCTTAAAATTACATGTAAAGCCTTATATATTAAGCACAAATAGTTATCAATAGAATCTCCTTTAAAAGTAGAAGCAAGATAGTTTGAGAAGACTGGCCCTATTACAGGCCATATCATATGGTGGTTAAGTGAGGTTGGATGAACAAGGCTGATGGAGGTCAGAAAGCTGAGCACTCAGAGCTGCATCTCAGTCGGGTTAGCTGTGTGCCATGGGGCGGTCTTTCACGTTCAGTCTCCTCAGTTGCAGAGCAGAAATACTAGTGACAGCCAGTAGTGGCTCTGCATGGTGCTGTTTTGAGGAATAAACCACATCATGGTGCAGATTAATTAGCCCAGGGTCTGACAAGGAGAATTGAGTAAACTGGATGGGGTCATTGGATATGGTTATGTAGGTTTTCACAATCTGTTTTTTTTTTTTTTTTTT
>NW_011494896.1:7763855-7768968 GCF_000754665.1 Bison bison bison
CCAGGGCTGATCTCCTTCAGAATGGACTGGTTGGATCTCCTGGCAGTCCAAGGGACTCTCAAGAGTCTTCTCCAACATCACAGTTCAAAAGCATCAATTCTTCGGCACTCAGCCTTCTTCACAGTCCAACTCTCACATCCATACATGACCACAGGAAAAACCATAGCCTTGACTAGACCAACCTTTGTTGGCAAAGTAATGTCTCTGCTTTTGAATATGCTATCTAGGTTGGTCATAACTTTCCTTCCATGGAGTAAGCGTCTTTTAATTTCATGGCTGCAGTCACCATCTGTAGTGATTTTGGAGCCCAGAAAAATAAAGTCTGACACTGTTTCCACTGTTTCCCCATCTATTTTCCATGAAGTGGTGGGACCAGATGGTACAAAATGAAGTCCACACTGATATAAATGATAGAATTAAAAATGAAAAGGCAGAGGAGGATGGGTAGATAAATCTATAAAAACAATTTCAAATAATTTGTGAAATAATTGCCCCTCTCTTCCTTAATGATGGATTATGCTTAGTTATGTGTTTATAAAGAGTACAGTATAGAAACGGGGGAGGGAATAATTTTAGAGTGGAGAATCCTACAAATCTTTAACTAGTTGATTAAGTTTAACATCATCATTGATAAGTTATATGTTGATTGTACTTACAGTTGTTAAATACTGAAAATGGTACTTGATCTGTAGGAGTCTTCCTGCCTCTTAATGTGACTACTAAAACATTTGAAATTTATTTTGTGACTCAGCTTGTTTCTACTGGACAGCACTATTCTAAACTATTAACAAGGGCATGTTAACTAATTTTAGGAGAACAGGGTCTGCATTCTCTGTGAGTTTTTAAGTATTTGTATATATGTGGATTTTTCATATCATTTTATTTTGTTTTTAATATTATTGTATTTTTTTAATGGATGATATAACCCAAGCATTTGAGGAAGAAATACAAATTAACAGTTTCAGCCTCTGGGGCAGATTTTTAGATATAGTTATTCATTATTTGAATAGTGCCTACGACTCGATCCTATGCAGGTTGATCAGTAACCTTGTAGTCCACCTTCTCACTCTGAATATTGCCTGCTGGTGCCCTCTGCTGTGCATCTGGGATTGCTCTGGGCATCATTTCCTCCCAAGAACTCTGAGCTATTCTTCGATCAGTATAGAGCAAAAACAAAGTAGGAAGACATTCTTTCCCTCATTTTATCTGAAGCTATAGATGCCCTTCCTTTGAAAAATGCAATTATATACTATTCTTACAAACTCCTATTGCCTGAAATAAATAGTGCTTTACGTGAGTAAAAGAGCATTGACTTTACTCATGTTTCTGGATTATACCCAGCAATCAGAAACGAAAGACACACTGCCATTTTCTTTCCTTTTCTACCTGGAGAAGTCTTTATTCTCTAAGACCTAGTTCCAAACACCTCTCATTGTCAAGATTTTCTTCACCCCAGCTTCAAGTGTCTCTGTGCTCCCAGAATGCTGGCTCAGAAACAGTGTCTTCAACAATATTGCAGCATACTCTTGTTGGGATGATAGATGTATGTCTTGCTCACTCAGTTTTGAGGTCCTATGGCTTTTCTAGGGTAACAAGATGTGAGAGAGAATTTTTGAGACTGATGTAAGTGCTAATCCTTACTTTAAATAAATACAAATCCAATGAGGAGTCAAACTATCAAGGAAAAAACTATAGGAAAAAAACTATTAAGACAATATAAAACAATAGGTAGTAAATGAATGACTGAATGACCACAAGAATGTCATTCCTTACATAGGTGAGGGTCAAGTTCCTGAACATGCTGCTTAATAACAGTTATATTCACACAAGTTTCATTTGTATCCTCCCATCTCTTCCCAAATGTTACCATTTCCCTATAATCTGTCTTGTTATTTGCCCTATGCTCTTCCTAAATTACCCAGTAATGCTATTTTGCCCTGCTAATGCAGATGATTTTATTATAAATGTTAATGCCTAGGACTAATCTTGGAAAAAAATAAGAAAATAAGAGAGGCCTTAAGTAACCTTAGAAAAGACAGATTAGCTTAAGTCTTCAGTAGGTCAATGGGGAGCACAGGCCTGGAATGGATGCATTGAAGTTACATTGGATAACTATACTGTTTGAACTTTGCATTCCTATTATTTGTGCATAAAGAGCAGGTTGCTTTTAATAGAACTAATAGAATACATGTCTAAGTTTGATAAAAATCATAATATATTATAAATTAAGACCATTTACTTACAAGGAAAATTTAAAAAAAAAAGGAATCAGAGTGAAAAAAGATATTTGCAGTATATATTAATATATCTGACAAAGCACTTGTACTCAGAATATATAAAGAAATTCCCTAAGCAACAGGAAAAGTGGAACCCCCCCACACACACACACAAAAATGTGCCAAGAGCTTGGGTACTTCACAATAGAGTGTATCCAAATGGCAATTGAAATATATGAAAAAATGCTCAATTTCCTTAGTCATTAGGGAATGTAAATTAGAAAACATAATGCTCTATTACTATACTTACCAAAATAGCTAAGATGAACAAGAGGAAAAATAGCCAAGGTTAGCAAGGATATGGATGAACCACAACTCCCAACATTGCTGGTGGGAGTGTAATTTGATACAGGCATGTGGAAACTGTTCAACATTACATACTGAAACTGAACATGTGTTATAACCTTGGCAGTCTACTCCTAGGTGTCTACTCAACAGAACAGATACGTGTCTACCAAAATCCATGTGCGAGAATGTTTATCACAGCTCTGTTCATAACAGCCTCAAATTGGAAACTACACACCTGTCAGTCAACAGTAAAGTGGAGAAATTAATTTTGGTATAGTTCACTCAATGAATGATATAGCGCTCTGAGAATTAGCTGATATACAACTGGTCCATTTGCAAATATATGTGACTCTCACCAACTTAAGGCTGAGGGGAATTTCAGACAAAATAGAGTACACACTGTAATAATTCATTTTACTGGAAATTCAAAGCAGGTGAACTTGGTATATGCTGTTAGATTTCAGAAATGAAGTTACCTGGGAATGAGGAGAGGGACAGTAAGTGGCTGGGGACACAAGTTGTGTCTGGAGTGCTTGTAATGTTTTGTGCCTTGATTTGGGTGCTAATGTACATGTGTGTGTTTAGTTGTAAAAATGTATAACACTGTATACTTGTGATATATAAGCAAATAATTCCTATTGAAACATTTACCAGAAAGAAAAAGCTCCGATACCACTTCTTATCCATTTTAGCTGCAGGCTAAGCTAGGGTTTTGCATAATCTGGGGAGCACTTGTATGAGGCTGCACAGAAATGAAGGTGCATTTGGGCTACTCTGTAGTTAACATTAAAGGGAGGTATTCCAGACACTGTCCTGAGAATTTGGCATGCATTATGTCATTTGATCTGCACAACAATCAAGAGGTAGAAATTATTATCTACATTTTGCAGAAAGAAAATTTACTTGATTTGCCTAAGGCAGTGGTCAACTCAGATTCATACCCTTGTCAGCCTGATTTCATAACTTGTCCTCTTAGCTATCAAGCCATAGTCTTTACTTTTGATTTTCTTTATTAAATTAAATTCCCTTCCATACAAGGGAATATTTTAAAGGATGATTATTGCCTGGCAGTGACCTGTGGGCCTCTCTGTACAACCTAGCCTCCCCTCAGTCTGGAATTCCAATTTGGAATTTGTGAACCATGTTACTCTGTGTGCCTAGAATACAAATTTGCTCATAATACCTATATACTCTCAGCAGAGCAGCTAGGAATGAATGCCTTGTGGGATAGGCATTTGGGGAGGAACCACAGATAAGGTTGGCAACATATGAGTCTAAACTTAATGAGTAAGTCGTTTCAGTCATGTCCAACTCTGTGCGACCCCATGGGCTGTAACCTGCCAGGCTCCTCTGTCCATGAGATTCTCTAGGCAAAAATACTGGAGTGGGGTGCCATGCTCTCCTCCAGGGGATCTTCTTGACCCAGGGACCAAACCCCCATCTCTTTTGTCTCCTGCAATGGAAGGCAGGTTCTTTACCACTAGCGCCACCTGGGAAGCCCTCCAAAACCACAGAGCTGTCTACAAAAGCAGGCTCCTGTTCAGGACACTCTTGGCTACAGAAGTAGACACACACCCAGACATACCAGCTCTGCATACATCTCCAAGGCCACATGTGTGCGGGTGCTCAAACCCTGCCCTGTGGGGGACCAGTCTGACCAGCTCTCATCAGCAGACCTGGAGAACATTGCAGGAGCAGGGCCTCCTGGGGAGAGGGGAGACTTGATGAGAGGAGACTTAAATTTAGTTCCATTTTGTCAACATCAAGTTGTGTAGTACTAGACATATTTGCCTTCTCATACTGTTCATGGGGTTCTCAAGGCAAGAATACTGAAGTGGTTTGCCATTCCCTTCTCCAGTGGACCACATTCTGTCAGACCTCTCCACCGTGACCCACCCATCTTGGGTGGCCCCACAGGGGATGGCTTAGTTTCATTGAGTTAGACAAGGCTGTGGTGCCTGTGATCAGATTGGCTTGTTGTCTGTGATTGTAGTTTCAGTCTGTCTGCCCTCTGATCCCCTCTCTCAGTGCCTACCGTCTTACTTGGGTTTCTTTTACCTTGGACGTGGGGTCTCTCTTCACAGCTGTTCCAGCAAAGCACAGTCACTGCTCCTTACCTCTGTTGCCCGTTGGCTCCTCTCAGACACTGCCTCTGCCCTCAGGCACAGGGTAGCTCCTCCTTGGAAGGAAAGTTATGACCAACCTAGACAGCATATTCAAAAGCAGAGACATTACTTTGCCAACAAAGGTTCGTCTAGTCAAGGCTATGGCTTTTAGTGGTCACATATGGATGTGAGAGTTGGACTGTAAAGAAAGCTGAGCACTGAAGAATTGATGCTTTTGAACTGTGGTGTTGGAGAAGACTCTTGAGAGTCCCTTGAACTGCAAGGAGATCCAACCAGTCCATCCTGGGTGTTCATTGGAGGACTGATGTTGAAGCTAAAACTCCAGTACTTTGGCCACCTAATGTGAAGAGCTGACTCATTGGAAAAGACCCTGATGCTGGGAAAGATTGAGGGCAGGAGGAGAAGGGGACCACAGAGGATGAG
>NW_011494896.1:7769068-7809287 GCF_000754665.1 Bison bison bison
GAGATGGTTGAATAGCATCAACTCGATGGACATGGGTTTGGGTGGACTCCAGGAGTTCATGGTGGACAGGGAGGCCTAACATGCTGTGGTTCATGGGATTGCAAAGAGTCGGACACGACTGAGCGACTGAACTGAACTGAACTGAAGACATATTTGCATATTCTGAGCATCAGGTTTTGCAGTTGCAAGAATTGGAAAAAATAATTATTTCTCTGAGTCCCAAAAGGTAGTTTCCTCTTCTCTCTCTCCTTTATTTCTTTATACTTTTTGGTTGTTTCTTTCCTTTTTTTTTTTTTTTTAATACTCTGTGCTATGTACTCTGTAGACATTCATACATATGCTATGTTAGTTTAGTCTCACAGCAAGTACTATTTCTATTCTCACTTTTGTAAGGGGAAATTGAGGCTCAGATTGATTAAGTGGTTTAACTTCATATGCCTGTGTCATTTTTCCTCCATTACTTTAATGTCTCTGGGTCTCAGCTATAAAATGGAAATCATTGTTACTGACTAGGATTCTTGGTCTCCTTAATCAGTAGATGCCAGACAAGAAATTGAAGCAAGACTTAACTGGGGCTCCTGCTACAGCAAGGTGAAGGGAGAAACAAACTCACTTCCTGTGGGGAAGTGGGTGTGGAGGTTGGGGACTGGATTTGTTCCTTATATGGAGTGAGAGTAGGGCAGTGTCCAGTGGTTGGGCCAGAGGGGTGGCTTAGGCATCTCACCCACGCCTTAGGTGGTGGTGTTTGCAGGGGGCATGTGCAATACTCCGCTTTTGTTCCCGACCCACTGATTTTGTTAAAAGCTCTGCAAAAATATAAGTTGGGTTTTTCCACCTCTTTGTATCTTTCATTTAACATTTGTCCCAACTGTGCATGCATTCAGTCGTTTTTAGTCCCAAAGTTTAGTCCCCCAAACTTTGTACTTTGCCGCTGTAAGAGAGGTGTGCCCCCATACAAGCACTGAAGTAAAGGGTCCCAGGTCCAATCCTGTCTCAAATGTTATTTTTTATCCAGCACTAGAGTGGTTATTATTTGTTTCTTGTCATAATTGTGCTTTTGTTTAAATTTAATATTTACTGGACATAAACTGTATGCCAGTGAAAGAAAGTGTTAGTCGCTCAGTCATATCTGACTCTTTATGATCCCATGGTCTGTGGTCCTCAAGTATCTCTGTCCATGGAATTCTCCAGGGAAGAATACTGGAGTGGGTTGCCATTTCTTCTTCCAGGGGATCTTTCCAACCCAGGGATTGAACCCATATCTCCTGTATTACAGGTAGATTCTTTACCCACTGAGTATTGTGGAAGCCAGGGTATGACAGAAATAAGCACTACAGTGGGGCTCCCAAACCAGGGAAGATGTGAATCCACATTTGGTTATTCTTGAAAATATTAGGAGACAGTCAAGCAAGGAAGGGAATTAAGGTTTCTAGGTGGTGGAAATAATTTATGTAAAAACTGTAAGCCAGACAAGTCCTGGTGAATTCTAAGACAGGCAGTTGTTATTCACTCAACTAAGTCATGCCCAACTCTTTGTAGCCCCATGAACTGCAGCATGCCAGGGTTCCGTGTCCTTCACTATCTCCCAGAGTTTGCTCAAACTCATGGCCATTGAGTGCATGATACCATCCAACCATCTCATCCTCTGTCGACCCCTTCTCCTTTTGCCTTCAATCTTTCCCAGCTCCAGGGTCTTTTCCAGTGAGTCAGTTCTTCACATCAGGTGGCCAAAACATTGGAGTTTCAGCTTCAGCCTCAGTCCTTCCAATGAATATTCAGGATTGATTTCCTTTAGGATTGACTGGTTGGATCTCCTTGTAGTCCAAGGGACTCCCAAGAGTCTTCTCTAGCACCACAGTTCAAAAACATCACTTCTTTGGGGCTCAGCTTTCTTTATAGTCCAACTCTCACATCCATACATGACTACTGGAAAAGCCATAGCTTTGCCTATATGGGCCTTTGTCAGCAAAGTATGTCTCTGCTTTTTAATACACTGTTTAGGTTTGTGATAGCCTTCTTCAAAGGAGCAAGCATTTTTTAATTTCATGGTTGCAGTCACCATCTGCAGTGATTTTGGAGCCCAAGAAAATAAAATCTGTCAGCATTTCCACTTTTTCTCCATCTATTTGCCGTGGAGTATTGGGATTGTTTGCCATGATCTTAGTTTTTTGAATGTTAGTTTTAAGCCAGCATTTTCACTCTCCTCTTTCACAGTCATCGTGAGGCTTTTTGCTTCCTCTTTGCTTTCTGCCATTAGAGTAGTGCCATCTGAATATCCACAGGACTAGAAAAGGTCAGTTTTCATTCCAATCCCAAAGAAGAGCAATGCAAAAGAATGTCCATGTTACTGTGCAATTGTGCTCATTTCACACAGTAGCAAGGTAATGTTCAAAATTCTTCAAATTGGGCTTCAACAGTAGGTGAGCCAAGAACTTCCAGATGTACAAGTTGGATTTAGAAAAGGTAGAGGAACCAGAGATCAAATTGCCAACATTCATTGGATCATAGAAAAAAGGCAATAGTTTCAAATATTTGTGCTTATATCATGGTGAGTGGCGTGAGGCAATGGCAGGGCCACGTGTTTTGGGATCTATAGCTTGCAAAAGTTGAGGAGCACTCCTTCAGGAAAACGTACACAATTAGGTTAAGACAGTGCATATGTATTTAGAATGAGAAAAGAAATCACAGAAAAATAGCTGGATCTTTGGAAATTCAGGTCCCTTTCTTCTTGAATCAGAAGTGCTTATATGGCTTGACTTAGAGGAATATTTAAAAGAGCTACAAAAGAGGATTCTCTTCCAGTTGGCCTTGAAGAATTTAGCTGCCATATTGTGAGAGGGCTATAAGACAAGGAACTATGAACAGCTTCTACGAACTCAGAACGGACAGCAGCCACCATGAAAACAAGACTTCAGCTACGCAATGGCAAAAACTGAATTCTGCCAACTGTGTGAGCTTGGAATGGGATTTCAAGCTCCACAAAAGAACATAGGCTGGCTGACATCTTTATTATAGTTTTCACCAAAAATGGTGTGGCCTACAAGTTTGTGACACTTTTAAATGTCTCTGTGGGATATAATGTCAGAGCAGCTGTTCTAAAATTCTGCTGTCAATTTACTGGGTGCCACTGGATTCATCATCTCTTCTATTGGTTTCAGCATTCCTGTCTTCACAGTGAGGGGGTGGGATAACTTGATCTCCAAGGATTTGCCAGCTCTGACAGTTTTATGAAATTCTCCTATGTACTATCAGATGACAATCTCCATGAAAGTCAGTGATCCCTTTGTACTTTTGCAGAGGTTCCATAAGTTTCGACACCTGGTTTTCTTTCCATTTCAAAGTGGACTGGATTCTGTACTGAAATTTCTCCCTTTTCACAAAATATAATTATAGAAGAGTACAGATGATTCATTCTCAGAAACAGTTTATTCACTTAGATTAATCACATCTAAAAAAGGATTCTTCTTGACCCAAGAGTTTTCATTTAGAACTTGCTGATCTAATAGAAAGACATCAAATTATATCTACTGTTAATTTTAAATTAACTCAAAGTATTTAATTAACACCTCTTCAAACAGGGGAAAAAAAAAAAAAGCATAAGGATACTCTTCCCTGAAGGCAGTGAAGACCACTTAAGAGATTTTTATAAGTCAAATTTAAATCCTGTATCCATCCATTCAAATTCTTTCACAATTAAGAATATTCATGTTACAGATACATATAAAGCAATTAGCAGCTCTGGGAATGGATGGGAGGGTGGGATACAAGGCAAGATTTGATTAAATGTTGAAATGAAGATAAACTAAGGCTTTGCATAATTGTAGAAGAGGAACCTGGTCCCTTAGGTATATATGAAAACAAGAAGGGGAACTATAAAACCTGTAAGCTCACTACAGACCATTCAATTTGATGGTACACTAGAGAAGCCTACTCAGATGTCATTAATAGGTTTTAAGGTCTTTTTAATGGTGAGAAACAACAACAAAAAAAGCATGAGACTTAGTCAGTGGTCCCAGAAGATTTATTATAAGTTTGCTAAATGGCCCAGGCTGCGTCCCTTGACTTCTTTGGACTTTGTTTCCCTTCTTTCACCAAAAATCTGTTATTTACATTTAATCAGCATTTCCCAAGATGTATTACAAGAACTACATATTCATTGGGCTCTTGATCTCTTATTAAATTACAGATACCATTTCTAATAGTGGATTCTGTTTTAAGAAATGTTGGTAATGAAATGGATTTAATTTTTTGTCTTTTAGTTGTAGAATTTCTTCAATTCTTTTCCAGGCTATTAGGCCATGTGAATCTCCTGAGAATTACCCCATCAGTTTGTTTAGTAGAATTTCTTTGATTCTTTTCCAGGCTGCTGGGCCATGTGAACCTCCTAAGAATTACCTTCTCAGCTTCTTTGGTAAAAGGATTCCTTGTTTTTAGACAATATATGGGAACCATGTTAGGCAGAGCACATGTTAGAAAGCAGCAGATGAGGTGATCGTTAAAACTCTTGACAGTTCAACATCTTTGACTCTTGATCATTTTGTCTGCACTTTAGCTCTAGGCACATGCATAAGCTGGAAAGGATGTTAACCGGCATAGCCCTTTTGATAGGGCTTTACTAAGTCTCCTTGATGAAGTCAAACATTTAATTAATTTTTCATTAGTTTCAAACCTGAGCCTTGTTAGCCATGGATTTCTTTCAAGCATGTATTGAGGGAGCTGCCCTTTTTACATTCTCTTGCGAGTTTCAGATGTACACACTCACTTATACCCCTGAAAGTAAATCAAAATGATTAAATCAGAAAGCAAATGCCTTCCAGGACATTTTGGTTCCACTGGTCCTGTTTTCTGTCCTTGCCTACTTCAGGTAACCCCTAAGTAGGTTGCTAAGCTGAGACAGAATTAAACTCTACACAATAAATAGTAGCATAATATGTACAAAGAAAAGACACTGATGACACCAGTAACAGTTGAAGATAAAGATGAAACTCAGAGATGAACTTGTGCAGAGAAAGGGCTTTGGAATGAAATAACCCGGATATTCATCTCTTGGCTTCATCACATTACTTGTGTGACCTTGGATAGGTCACGAAAACACTTTAGGGTTCTTTATCACAACTCTTATTGGTGTCATCAGGGCTTGCTTATATTTACTAACTATGATTCCGTCACAGTATACCCCTGACCTACAAGATTACTTATGGATTACTGTACACTCAGAATTCAATGCTATGCCTTTGTTTGAGTTGTTTCTTCTGCCTTAGAATTCTCTCCACACTTTGGAGGTCTTGGAAGACTCTTACATTTTTATTAGAACCAATCCATTTCATCTCATATCAGAAGATTCCCTTGATTGTCCTTGGCATGGTTAATTGCACTAACTCCCATTGTATCCAGGGTATCCTCTATTAAAATATTTGACATTATCACAGATGTCCAATTATATGTCCATATTTGCTCTTAAACAAAGTCTTTTTTTCAATGGCAAAAACAAAATCATACTCATTTCTGTACCTTCAATAAATAGTGTCTTCATGGTAGATAACAAATAAATGAATGTATGTTAATAGATGAACGAATAAATGGGGATAACAATGTGTTTAAAGCAATATGAGTGGTGCTTTCACACTAGGTGGGATTCCCTATAATGCTTTTTAAGGTTGGTAGTTCTTACAATGTTTGTCTTTCAATAATGCAATATAAATTAGAGGTTCTTTTAATATGCTAGCAATTAACCCTCAGGTGTGGTCTGGAGCCTATACTCTAATCAGGTGTGCTATAATGAGGTTCAGAATATTTGAAACTTGTGAAGAGTACATCGCGTTTTTTTGTAGAGTAAAATTCTCATATTTGAGGAAGAATGTGGGAAGGGAAAGGGAAAAAGCCAAGATTGGTTTCTTCTTAAATTATGGAATGTCAGACCTGCTCTCAGGTTCTTCACATTAACTCTCTCATTTCCCATTCAGTTTTTAGGTGAGGTTAGGTTGTACCCAACATCACAAAGTAACAGCTAGTTTTCAAATTTTGCTTTTGCAGTATTTTACAAACACCTGTGAGTCTGTGCAGATACCTGTGTGTGCTGTCAGGCTTTTTGAGGTGTAATTTACATGCTCTAAAGTACTAATGAGTTTTCTATCACTGTCCCCCATAAATAGCTGACCATATATCTCAGTTTGCCTAGTGCTTCAGGTAGCTTTCTCTGAACAGCAGACTAAGAGATGATGATGGAAGATGGAGTGAAGGATATGAATTAGACAGTGGCCTGGGAATTCACACTTGCTTGCAGGAAGGGAAGGGCAGGAGCAGCACCAGAGAGACAGAAAGGGGTAACTATAATGCAGTTTCAGCACAAGCCCCAGCCTGTCCTCTAGGGATCTCTGAAGCTGAGATAACCCTACAGAATTGTCCTGAGTAGAGCTGAAGAGCCTTTATACTCTCTCTCCATTAACATGTTTAAACACGCACATAACCCCCACACACACACACACACACACACAGAGACACACATACAAATACACTGGAATAGTCATTGGGACAAAAGTTGCTCTGAAAGAAGGGTATGATATTTTTAAGATTCATATATGTTCTAAAAAGCAGAGACTACTTTGCCAACAAATGTCTGTCTAGTCAAAGCTATGGTTTTTCCAGTAGTCATGTATGGATGTGAGAGTTGGACCATGAAGACGGCTGAGCGCCAAAGGATTGATGCTTTTGAACTGTGGTGTTGGAGAAGACTCTTGAGAGTCCCTTGGACTGCAAGGAGATCCAACCAGTCAATCTTAAAGGAGGTCAGTTCTGAATATTTATTGGAAAGACTGATGCTGAAGCTCAATACTTTGGCCACCTGATGGGAAGAACTGACTCATTAGAAAAGACCCTGATGCTGGGAAAGATTGAAGGCAGGAAAAGGGGATGACAGAGGACAGGATGGTTAAATGGCATAACCGACTCAATGGACATATCCTGGAGATTGTTAACCAATCTCCAGGATATGGTGAAGGACAGGGAAGCTTGGCGTGATGCAGTCCATGAGGTTGTAAAGAGTTGGATATGACTGAGTGACTGAACAGCAGCATGTTCTAACATGCCTCAGGATTTCAGTTGTTTTTAATGTAGAATACGATTTCATTGCATAAATGTGCCACGTTTATCCATAAATCAGTTGATGGTTGTTTTCAATTTAGGGCCATTATGAATAAGGCTTCTATGAATATTTACATACAAGCTTTTGTATGGTTATGTTTTTATTTCTTTTGGATATATAACTAGGATGGAATTGCTGTGGTGACTCTGTGTTTAATGATTTCAGAAACTGCTAAATTGTCTGCTATAGTAAACTTTGTGATGATTAAATAAATTAATTTAGCAAAATTCCTGAAACATTGTAGGCTCTTAATAAATGCATGTTGCATTTTCTTGTAACCCTGCAGAATGCTTTTACTCATAAATCACTTTATGGATCTAAGGATTAAAGTGCTAATGACTGGCAAGTTCCCGCTTTCTTCTAAGGGATATATTTTTTCCTTTTTTGGTGCACATCAAAAAAATATTCCTTCCATTGCAGTCAATTTGTTTAGAACTCAGTAACTTTGACCTTACAAAGTCAATATTGTTGTTTGTATTCCTCAAGTTTGGCAGAAAACAAGGTTCCAAGCACTGAAGCAAATCTTTTTCTGTCTCCTTTGATCTATTTTTCCTGCCTTGAAGAAATGTTTCATGTGTTTGACTCCTCTATTTATATCTCAATTCATAGTTGTTACCAGATTTGCATGTTCACATTCACATTTTCATTTGCAGGATTTATACAGAACATGTCCTTTGCCTAAGTGTGCAACATAAAATACAGGCGTACATAAAGAATAAAATGCATTTCTTCTCTAGGAATATATGAGCTCTGAATGTAAACCCAATAATGACACTCCACTGGGGGAAAAAAAAATTCCAAGTGTTGAGAAACCACACAAGGCACTGAAAAACTGAAAGTTTCCCTGTAAGAAGAACAGTGGATCAAATCTTTCAGGGAAGGGCAGAGTGAAGGGCTCCCAGAATTAGCTACAGTTAGGAAGAGAACAAGATGGTGATGCTGGGCAAGCCAAAAGAGGGGATGACCAGCAGAGGCAAGTTCTGCAGAATGGCTAAGCAGTGGGCAGCTTGATAAAAAATGATTTGTTTTACAATTTTTAGACTGTCTTGGTGAAAATGCGGAGAGTAGAGTCATCAGGTGTTTGGAGATGGAAACCTGAAGTGTCCTGGGCAGAGGAGGATGGCTAAGAAGATATGTCCTGGTTTCCAGTCATATCTGCCATATGTCCATGGCACTGTATCTATTTTTTCTGAAACTATTTCTCTAATTATAAAATTACTAAGATGATGCTTACTTTATGGTAATCTTTTGAGTGTTACTGTGATTTTGTTGTTGTTCAGTCACTAAGTCATGTCTGACTCTTTGTGACCCCATGGAATGCAGCATACCAGGCTTCCCTGTCCTTCACTATCTTCCAGAGTTTGCTCAAATTCATGTCCATTGAGTCAGTGATGCAGTCTACCCATCTCATCCTCTGTCACCCCCTTCTCCTTTTGCCTTCAATTTTTCCTAGCATTAGGGTCTTTTCCAGTGAGTCAGCTCTAAGTATTGGAGCTTCAGCTTCAACATCAGTCCTTCCAAAGAATATTCAGAGTTGACTTCCTTTAGGATTGACTGGTTTGATCTCTTTGCTGCCCAAGGAACTCTCCAGCATGACAATTTGAAGGCATCAGTTCTTCAACATTCCAGCTTTATTTATGGTCCAACTTTCACATCCATGCATGACTACTGGAAAAACCATAGCTTTGACTATAATGGATCTTTGTTGGCAAAATGATATCTTTGCTTCTTAATACACTGTCTAGGTTTGTTCTATTGTTACTGTGATAATGGTGGCTCAGTCAGTAAAGAATCTGTCTGCAGTGTAGGAGATCGCCTGCAATGCAGGAGACCTGGGTTTGATCCTTGGGTCAGGAAGTTCCACTGGAGAAAGAAAAGACTACCCACTCCAGTATTCTTGCCTGGAAAACCCCATGGACAGAGGAGCCTTGCCCATAGGGTTGCACAGAGTCAGACATGACTGAGCAACTAAACCAACACCACTGTGATAATAACATGTAATGTATATAACAATATTTTTATAACATTGAAGATATCACTGTCTCTTTATGGTATAGCATCCTTTCCTTTTGATGATTTATTTAATCTTAAGCCCCTAAAACAGACTCTGCTTCTGCTTTCTGTCCTCAAGTTCTTTGAAAACTAGTAGCTTTTTTTTTTTTAATGGTTCTGTGAAGCACCAGCTGAAGGAACAGTTATTCAGCATTCGAAAGTAATACTTTTTCTTTGAACTTGTTGACTTGGTTAGTTTCATATTTTTAATTTGTGATATTACAATATTTTCTACAAGATTATCTTGAACTATATTGTTTCAAATGACCACATTATTGAAAATGCTATGCATATCTCATAATCACATTAGTTATCACTAACTGCTCTAAGAGATAAACTCCCAAGTCACAGTGGCCTGATGTTGTTGTTGTTTACTTACTAAGTCACGTCTGCCTCTTTTGCAACCCTATGGACTATAGCCCACCAGGCTCCTCTGTCCATGGGACTTCCCCAGCAAAAACACTAGAGTGGTTTGTCATTTATTTTTCATTCACTTGGAGATCAATCAGCAGAAGGTGGGCATAGAGGAAGATTGCTGTGCTTCAGGGACCCAAGCTGATAGAGACTGTGCCCCTTCAACATTTGACTTCCAAATCACCATGGCTTTTGATAGCCAGCTGGTACAAAGAAGAGACAAAGATTACTCAAGAAGTTTTTATGGACTGTGCCTAGAAGTGTTTTAATCTGTTCCATCCATATTACTTTGTCAGAACCCAGACACACTATTCCACCTAGAGCCTCTTATACAGAATGAAAAAGAAAAAGAAAAACGAGTGTCAAATACTAACACATATATATGGAATCTACACAGTGGGACAGATGAGCCAACTGAAGAATGGACTCCTAGGGGAAGGTGAGGGTGGGACAAATTGAGGAAGTAGCATTTACATATACACACTGTCCTGTGTAAAATAGAGAAGGGGAAGCTGCTAAATAATACAGGGAACCCAGCCTGGTGCTCTGTGATGACCCAGAGAGGTGAGGTGGGGGCGGGAAGGAAGGGAGGCTTAGGAGGAAAGGATACATATATATGTATGTATATATATGTGTGTGTGTGTGTGTGTGTGTGTGTGTGTATGACTAATTTGCATTATTGTATGACAGAAACCAACACAAAACTGTAAAGCAATTTTCCATCCACCTATTAAAAAATAAAAGTGGTAGGGAGCAATTAAGCCCCACCTTTGCTGTTAAAAGACTTGGGTTTGAGTCCTAGCTCAGGTCCTTAATAGCTGAGTGTCTAGCTGAGCTTTAGTTTCCCTATCTGTGAAACTGTGAGAATGTAAGAAGACCACACCAATGTCTATGTAAGATTTGGAGGTAAAATATGTTAGTTAAGTTGTTAGGGTATGTAGAACATAAAGAATGCTTAATAATTGTTACCTGTTGTCGTTGTAATTGTTGTTTGCATTAATATCAAAAAAATAGTGATTTGCAAAGATCAAAACATGAATAACATTCTTGATGTTCACAAGATAACCTGTGTACCTTAACATCACCCTTAAATCATTGGGGGCACATTGGTGAAGGGTTTGTCATAGGCCCATTAAATATCAGTGTCCTTCTATGCTCTAGCTTATATAGATAATGGTCTTAATTTTTTCACTGGATTATCTTAAAACTATGCTGGCAACCAATCAAATTGAATTATCATTGATGCTTACAGTATCTAAATATTGCTAAATAAATTACTCAACAAATCATCTTAAGTTTCTTTGAAAAAAAAATACCTTTGATCATGCCCTTGAAGAGTATCTGGTAAATTCTCAGAAATTTCTTTTATTTTCTTATATTTAACATCATTGGGGAAAAGTCCTCTTTACTTTAGGATTATTTGGTTTATTTGGCATATCTACTCATTGCTCAATATTTGAACATAAGTAAGTATGTGAAATGCATAGTTTGAGTATATCCTAAAACTGTGTCTCCCTCTGATAGAAATAACTCCTGGAATGTATAATGACAATTTTAACCTTTATAATTATTTCCTAAAGAATAAAGTTAGTAATTAATGGGGCACTTGTAAGCCTAATTGGATTTTTCCAAGCTCTATTTAAAATTTTAACTTCAATCTTAGGAAAATAATTTAGCTTCTACTAGTCTAAAGTACCGGAGAAGGCGATGGCACCCCACTCCAGTACTCTTGCCTGGAAAATCCCATGGGTGGAGGAGCCTGGTAGGCTGCAGTCCATGGGGTCGCGAAGAGTCGGACACGACTAAGCAACTTCACTTTCACTTTTTACTTTCATGCATTGGAGAAGGAAATGGCCACCCACTTCAGTGTTCTTGCCTGGAGAATCCCAGGGACGGGGGAGCCAGGTGGGCTGCCATCTATGGGGTCGCAAAGAGTCGGACACGACTGAAACAACTTAGCAGTAGCAGCAGCAGCAGTCTAAAGTACTCATCCAGAAAATGAAATTGATACTATCCACCATATAGAGAGTGAAACCATTCAGAATATCAGTGATGAATCAGATATTCCATATATGTTAGATCTATTTGAATTTAAGTCTGAAAATTCTGTGATCCTCTGATAATATTAGAATTTTCACTTTAGAAAGTTTTCCATTTTTCTTATGGAAGTGGTCACCCTCTATAAAGACTACTACATCTGGAATTCAAATAGAACACACTCTAAGGAGACCACAAATGCCCTTTTTGCTTGGTGCTATTTACACATGTTTTCCAACACAATTTACTGGGGAATGAGATGAGATAAGTGGAGATGTTTGTTATTAAACTCTGTTCCTTGCATTTTAGCTACATCAGTGAAAGCAGGTTCCTGGATTCTAAGTGCTAGAAAATAAATTATTGAAGTGTGAAAGCAGAACTGTGTATTGAAAATTGCAAAACATGCCGTGGCTGACTGGTCTGCCTTATCAAAGAAGCTGGTTTTGTTAGAACTTTAGTAGTTAAACTTTAAAGATACCTCTACCTCCTTTTAGAAGCAAGTGCTCTAACTCTTCTTTCCTGCCTCTTTCCCCTGGAAAAAAAAAATCCCATAGCTAATATGTCGTAAATGTTAATGAATTAAGTAGGGTTTCTTGCACTATCTCCTGCATTTTAATAGTTATATAGTTGAAAGTGGTGACTATATTTCCCAAATTCTAAACTGGGACACATTGCCTGACACATGGTCTCACCCTGGGCTATAAACTGCTCCAAGAGACATAGACAGGCAGAGTCACAGACTAAAACCACAGGCTGTGACAACCACTAAATGTCCCTATGACATCAACTTAGCCGCTTCATCCCTTGAGCAATATGCTCATCTTGAAAATCAGGAAAATAGACATAAAATAGGAAATTTACATAAGATATTTTTATCCCACTTGTGGATGTGCAAGACATTCTCAGAGACATCACTTGTAGGAGATATACTGGAATTTCTGGAGTATGATATGTATAATTAGAACAGAACTGGATTTCTGAGCTATTACTAAGTAGGCTTCTCTAAAACTATTGAGTGAGAAGGAAAGAAGAGAGGGTGAAATTAAAAATGGTTAAATCTTATTTGGTGTCAGCTATGGAGGAAAAAATCTGTACTTTTAGTAGCTAATTTAATCTTTTTAGCAATCTTATTATGGGTGTTTTAGTTTTATGGTTGGGAAACAGAAGCTCCAAAAAATTAAGTAACTTACAAAGTAACACAAATTTTCAAAGACAGAATTAGAATTCAAGCCAGGTCATGGCCCTTTGGCAAAAACAAGTTAAACTCCTTGTACCATTCTGCATTTTTTTTCCCAAAACAATTCAGATATATCAATTCAACAGTGACCAATCCTCCAATTTTCCAACACCAACTGATTGTTTTACAATTCAACTTCATTCTGACACTAATGACCCAGAATTAGTGCAGACATGATCAGCTAAGTGTTCAATCCCTCAAGACTGCCTCAGCTTCAGATGTCAGCAGAAAATGAGGTTTCTAAGCAGCTGACAAGCTACCGACTTCAAATACAGGATTTCCCACAAATCGTGCCCTCTCAGGTTGGATAATTTCCTAGAAAGACTCACAAAACTCAGGAAAGTTCCAATTTAACTATTATAGTTTGCTTTTCTTTCTTTTTTTTTTTTAGTAAAGTTTTCAAATCAGACCAGCCAGATTGAAGAAGTGCATAACATGTGATCTTGTGAGAGTTAAAGAGGTGTGTTATTATGTATAGATCTTCCAAACGCTCTCTGGAAATAATACTCACTTAGCACATCTGTGTGTTCCTCAACTTGTTATATTCTTCAAATCTCTTTTCTTCAAAGTTTTTTTTTTCTTTTTATGAAAGTTTTATTACATAGGCATGGTTCATTAAGCCACTGGCTGCTGATAGGTGAATTCAATACGCAGTCACTCTCACCTCCCCGTAGGCTGAGGGATTTGAGCTGCTAGTTCTTACCCTGGTATCATATGATTGGTTTCTCTTTAACCACCCCCTCCCCCATCTTGAACTATTAATATCTTGGGGCCAACCAAGAGTCATCTTGATAGCATAAACTCAGATATGGTGAAAAGGAGAAAACCATACTTTGATGAATACATACACCCCAATGTTATTGAAGCACTATTTAGAATAGGCAAGACATGAAATGTCCATCAACAGATGAATATGTGGTACATATATATGATGGGATGTTATTCAGCCATAAAAAAGAACGAAATAACGTCATTTGCAGCACCATGGAGGAACCATGAATTTATCATACTAGGTGAAATAAGACGGAAAAGACAAGTATCATATGATATAGCATATATGTGGAATCTGAAAAATGATACAAATGAGCTTATTTACAAACAGAAACAGACTCATAGACTTACAAAACAAACTTATGGTTACCAAAGGGGAAGGGTAGGAGGAGGGATAAATTAGGAATTTGAGATTGACGTACAAGTGCTGCTGCATATAACATAGGTAACTAACAAGAACCTACTGTATGGCACAGGGAACTCTACTCAAGACTCTGTAGTAACCTATATGGGAAAGGAATCTGAAAAATAGATATATATGTATAAATAAATAACTTTGTTGTACACCTGAAACTAACACAATATTGTAAATCAACTTAACTTCGATATAAAAGAAAAAAAAGAGTGGGAGTGGCTTGTTATGAGTAATAAAAGGCACTCATCACTCAAGAAGTTCCAAGGAGTTTAGAAACTCTGTCCCAAGAACTAAAGACAAAGATCAAATACATATTTTTATTACATCACAACCAGCCATTCTTCTTGTATGAGTCATATTTTTCCAATATGTTTAAATGTGTCAAGCCAAGCCTCTAAATTCAGAGCAAAAAGTTATGTAAAACTAAGTTAAGGTACTCCAAGGTTGAAATGTCTCAATCTACATGACCCAATTCTTATACCAGCAAAAACATCCATTTCTGATAGGCACCTCTTGGAGACAATTTCAGGGCCATTTGGCTGTTTGGGAGAATATATATTCAATGCCTCTATTTTTTTTTTTTTTTTTAGTCTATGCATTTCTGTGGTATTTAAAATTGAATGTAAACATGAAAATCTAAATTACTGGCTGAAAATATCAGAACTAAGCAGGATATTAGTCATGATAAATGACTCCTTGAATATAAAGAGAAGAAAAGTCTACCACCCACCCCATGTTTATAAAGTAATCTGCCAGAAAGACAATTTCTCTGTATGTTTAGAATGTAACTAGAACATTCTGAGCTTAGCTAATGTTTAATCATCTAAAGAAAACTTATGAGAATTATAATTAATTAAACATATACTTTTATACTTAACATCTTTCTTTTACTGCTAGGAAAGGAGTCTGCAAGTATGAGCCCTGTGTATATATTTAGCACCGTATTTTCAATAACTAGCAGAACAGCTGACACAGAAAAAGAACTTAATAAAGATTTGTCGAATCAATTAGAGAGACCTAGTCTTGAATCTGGAGAAGGCAGTGGCACCCCACTCCAGTACTCTTGCCTGGAAAATCCCATGGGTGGAGGAGCCTGGTAGGCTGCAGTCCGTAGGGTTGCGAAGAGTCTGACACGACTGAGTGACTTGACTTTCACTTTTCACTTTCCTGCATTGGAGAAGGAAATGGCAACCCACTCCAGTGTCCTTGCCTGGAGAATCCCAGGGACGGGGGAGCCTGGTGGGCTGCCGTCTTCAGTAGGACATGACTGAAGCGACTTAGCAGCAGCAGCAGCAGTCTTGAATCTGGCCCTCCAGTATTTACAGTGACCTTGATAATTACTTAATCTCTCCAAGCCTCACTTTATTAAATATTTATAGTGATAATACTTTTTGTTTATTTATTGGGAGAGTTTAGTGAGATAGCGATTGGAGAATACATATCATACAGCATGGCAAATAGTAGGCATTCAGTACAATTTCCTATGACTCTTGTGTTTACCAAAGTTTCAAGGACTCAGAGGGGAAAATAAGAGTAAAGAGAAATTGAAGCTAATAGAATTACAGTGAGTTTTTCTCTCCTAAACACACATGGCTCTAATTCTGCCTTGCGTATATAGTTCTCATTCTATTAATCTTTCTTCTTTAATCCATTTAATGTTATTATGAATTTGCAATTTAGCAAATCCTTTTAGGTACTCTTATAAAGTGATAAGGAGCTTCCCTAGTAGCTCAGCTGGTAAAGAATCAGCCTGCAATGTGAGACCTCAGTTCCATTCCTGGGTCAGGAAGAACCCCTGGAGAAGGGATAAGCTACCCACTCCAGTATTCTTGGGCTCAGACAGTAAAGAATCCTCCTGAAATGTGGGAGATCTGGGTTTGATCCCTGGGTTGGGAAGATCCCCTGGAGAAAGGCATGGCAATGCACCCCAGTATTGTAGCCTGAAGAATCCCCATGGAGAGAGGAGCCTGCTGCTGCTGGTGCTGCTAAGTCGCTTCAGTCGTGTCCGACTCTGTGCGACCCCATAGACGGCAGCCCACCAGGCTCCCCCATCCCTGGGATTCTCCAGGCAAGAACACTGGAGTGGGTGGCCATTTCCTTCTCTATTGCATCAAAGTGAAAAGTGAAAGTGAAGTCGTTCAGTCATGTCCAACTCAGCGACCCCATGGACTGCAACCTACCAGGCTCCTCCGTCCATGAGCCTAGTGGCCTGTAAGTCCACGAGATGGCGAAGAGTCGGACATGACTGAGTGGCTAAGCCGCAGCAGCACAAAGTGATAAATGGGCCAGGGGAGCTTTAAATGGAAGTTGCAGTGAGGACTTTGATTCTTAGAGTCATGAGACCATGTAGGTATCATCTGCTGTAGAGTGAGGACTTCACATCAGTAAAATGGGGCTCATGGTACTTACCTCAGAGAGCTACAGAAGGTTAAAAAAAAGATAAAACATATATAAGGCCCAAAATACACTGTCCAGTACATGCTGGGTGTTCTGAATTAGGAGTTTCTCTCCCCTTTTCCAGTCAGGCTCTGCTATACTTGACAGTCACCCCCTATCTGCTCCGTAACGTCACACACAACTTAAATGTTCATGGAAATGGCTTTAGAATCCGAAAGGTAACATTGTGGAAATAGCCAGAAAACACACATCCAGCAGGACTGGAGACATATTTCATTTTACTTATATGAGAAAGCTAATGGTTTCCGTTATGTCTATATCAGCACCCCCTCCCTCACTCCTAGACCACAGCCTGGCTGTATTACCAGGCAGAGAATGCACAATTCTGGAGATTTTTCTAACTGTTACAAATTAGAATCCACAAGGGAAAGGCTCACTAGAGGACATCACAGGCGAGGTTATCATTTTTTCCTTTTGAAGTTGGGCCTCATATCTTTTTCTCATTACAATCATTACTTTGAAATATGATTTTTTTAAACAGTAATTTTCTGGAACAAAAGGGATAATACCATATTTCAAAAGCTTTACTGTGAAATTAAACCTTTGAACTACTATGAAAGAAATTATTCCCTCAAGGCTGCAAGGCTTAAAGGTTATTAAAAATTTAATTTTAAAGAAAGCATCTAGGAAAAAAAAAGTATATAAATGCTACTTAGAAATCAGATTGCCCAACTTAATAACTCCCATTGCTCCTTATTTTTAAATAATCTGGGAATGTGAACAAATGCACTCCATTTTTTTTCAGTGGCAAATCAGTATGTCAACAGATGGCTGGCACTGCTCGTTAACATCATCTATTTTCAACTGGAAGCATATATACTGCAGTGGTTCAGCTGGTGTCTTCTGCCCGCCCCATTTAAGAGAGATGATTGCATAATGTAAAAGAAGGACCATAGGTAGGATATGCAAAAAGCCAAAGAATCCCCCAACTCCAGATGTTAGTGTCATAAAGAGCAAGTTTCTAAACCACAGTATGAAGGGTCCACACTTAAAGGACTAATGAGATTGAAAGACTTTAGTTTCCTCTTCCTGTGATATGGAGGTATTATTAATATCTCCATTAAGCAGACAGTGTGTGGCCTTAGGTTGCTTGCCTTCTTTGTGTACCAAATTTCTCATCTGTAAAATGAGGATAATAATAGTACTAGCTTACCTAGCTCACATAGTTGTCATGCATATTAAATCAATCCATGCATGCACAAGGCTGGCCACGGGGCCTGCACATAGTAAATACTGTGTATTATTATTGTCATTATTAATTTGAACCCTACCATGTCCAAGTAACATAATGCAGTCTAAGGAGACAAGGGTGAATAGATTAGCCCATGGTCTTAAGGAGAACACTAGCAAGTAAGAGAGACAAATGAACAATAGTGATTTTAAAAAATACTGCACAGTAGGATGACAAATCAGAGGTGTGTTTAAAGTTTGTGATTTGGATCTGCCTGGGTGGTGGGTGACAGGATGAGAGAGGGGTGGGATCCAGAAGGTTTCCCTAAAGAGGTGCCTCCAGATACATATTTTAAACACAGAGGAGTGCAAGCTTGTGGAGTATTACTGGAACCTGTTTCCTGGGGACATTGTGGAAAAACAAGTTACATAAAACCATGCTCCTCAAACCTGAACTGCAATTCAAAATCACTCATGAAACTTCTTAAAAATACCACCCAGGACCTACTGAATCAGAACATGCTAGTCTGGGATCAAGGTATTAGTTTGCAACCTGTATGGGTAATTCTAAGTCATAAGCAGAGTTGAGAGCCACTAAAAAATGTACATTGAAAGCACATTATAGACACTGAATCTCAGGAAGAATATTAGATATTGTTATTATTGCTTAATATTCAAATACTTATAAACAATGATCTCAGGATGCTTACTTTTTTTTTTTGCCTAGTACCATTACCCACCAGTGGTAGAAATGGCAAGCAAGACCACTGATAATAAGCACAAGAATCTGGACTTACAAGAAAACTTTGGCCAGGTTAGGAGGAAAATGACTAGTGAAAGTGAAAGTGAAGCCGCTCAATTGTGTCCGACTCTGCAACCCCATGGACTGTAGCCAACCAGGTTCCTCCGTCCATGCAATTTTCCGGGCAAGAGTACTGTAGTGGGTTGCTATTTCCTTCTCCAGGGGATTTTCCCCACCCAGGGATCAAACCCAGGTCTCCAGCATTGCAGGCAGACGTATTACCATCTGAGCCACCAGGGAAGTCAAAAATGACTAGACTTTGTGCTTAAAATGGAGGCTATCTCTTTGCTCATCTGTGTCTTATGGTAAAACCTATATTAGCACCCAGATTTTCATAGACCTAATTGGAATCGAGTTTACTCAGAAAAAAACTAGATTTGTCTCCTTTGACCCACATTCACTTACTGCGGTCTTGACCACATTTGCTTGCTGTAGTCTTGTCTCTAAAGTTTCTCATCCAGGAACCTATAAGAACTTCAAGCTCCTCCGACTAGATTGTGCGCTACTTAAGGTCAAAGATAGTAGCTCTGCCATCCACATTGTTTCTCTCATTGCAGAGAACTCTTGCAGAGTTCTTATCATACAGAAAGTGCTGGCAAACATTGATTTAGTAAATGCTGATTTTTTAAGTGTTTCTTTCCCAGAGGCCTCACTTGAGTGCTTCTTTGGAGAAAGAGCTGCTTTCTGATAACCTGTGTTGATAGTTCATTTTAAAACAACGTATATGAGAATGAGTGACATTTTCCTAGTATGGTTGTGAACAGTTATTTTTGTAACAAAGTATATCATTAATTCAAATTCATTATGTGCTTCCACATCAGGCAAGGGGTAAGGCTTATATTTGCCTACCTGGTCTATTACCTTGAACTTTTATCATTCAGGTTAAGTTATTAAGAATCTGTTTCTCTTTCAAATCTCTGCATGCTGCCCTTTCTTTCTCTTATCTATAATTCAACGAACCAAGCCATTTGTTTTATATATATATATATATATATATGAAAATTTATATTATATATATATAAAGAAAAATTGCAAAGACTATGCAATCTGTGAAACATGCAATTCTTTATTAGTGTAACTGTTGCTCTCCTAAGTGCCTCCTATATCACTGAAAATGAATTTTCTCATTAACCTCAATCATGCCAACTTGTCAAATTATGATGAACCAAACAAGACTACACTCAGAAACTGAGCTGCCATCATTGCATTTATAGGGCTTTTCCAATTAGTCTATAAACAGCACATTTTAATACACTTCAGAGTTTAAAAAATCTAAACCACTTCTGAATGTTCTTCAATACAAGAATAGCAATAAAGACTATCCAAAGAAAGTGAAAGAAAATGATTTGTTCTTGTTAGAAGAGATGAAAATTATTGAAAGGAACAAGGGATCAGATGATCCTACAGGCATTCAACAAATATTTATTGGGGTCTGATCTGTGTGTATGATTTTACTGGATGTGGAAACAAGTCACTTGGATGTATTAAACAAGTCACTAGGATTTTCCCTTCAGCAGGAAATTATTATTTAGCAAGTACTTATTACAGCTATCTGCATTATCCAGGATCCCAGCAATGGAGTACAGGGATGCGTAAGACAAATTAGTGTGTTTATGGAATTCATATTTGATAGATAAATCAGATAAGTAAACATTTAGAAAAGGAATCGGAGAGACAACAGCAGTAGCTTGCATTCCTACATAGAGGCAGAATGATAGCAGTTAAGTGTAGAAAGATAGTTAGATATCAGAATAGAAAGAACTTGTAAACTAGGATATTGTTTGACATAATTCGTTTAGGACATGTCTAAAGAATGAGGATGACTTAGGGGGATATTTGCTTGAATCATAGTTTTTGAGTTCTCTCCAACATATGTTTGATTAGAAAAAGTTCTGTGGATGGCATGAGGGACTGGTAGGGAGCATTGATGGCAATGTTTAGTTTCTTATCAGTTTTGTAGAACAACCCACTTTTGGTTCCATTAGGCCTACCCCATGTGACAAAGATAAACAAAGGTGAAGGTTAACAGGATCCATCTTCTCTTGAAAGTGCTTTAAGAGCAAGTCTTATGACTTAAGCATCCCACAAAGGAGTCTCACTCTTCATCCCCAGCAGCTATATAAATGAATTTTTCCAAGCATTTTCTTTTCTGCCTGAAAAGAGATTTGTTAAATATGGTTTTCTTCATCAACTTTTTTGTTTCCAGTGATACATTAGTGCCCTATGATAGTCTAATGTTCTTCATATACCTAGCTGGTTTACCCACCAATGTGGATCCACAAAGAAGCAGAGAAATAGGAAAGTGATAAAAGCTGTCTTGTAGTTTAGAACAGTCTTTCAATGAGTTCATACCTGCAAGGAGTGTAGAACAGTGCCTGTCCTAAAATAGGTGTCAGTTAAGGTGAGCCATAAGTATAACACAGGTACAGCTGCTGCTGCTACTGCTGCTAAGTCGCTTCAGTCGTGTCCGACTCTGTGCGACCCCATAGACGGCAGCCCACCAGGCTCCCCTGTCCCTGGGATTCTCCAGGCAAGAACACTGGAGTGGGTTGCCATTTCCTTCTCCAATGCATGAAAGTGAAAAGTGAAAGTGAAGTCGCTCAGTCATGTCCGACTTTAAGCAACCCCATGGACTGCAGCCCACCAGGCTCCTCCATCCATGGGATTTGCCAGGCAAGAGTACTGGAGTGGGGTGCCACTGCCTTCTCCTACATCATTACTATCTAGTGAGTGAAACAAGGCACAGACATATGCCTTCTCTCACCCTTAAGTCAGATAGATAAGGTTTGTCTCCTCTGCTAGTGTGACCCCATGAGAACAGAAAACACATCTCGCACTGATTGATTATGCCCAGTACTTAGCATTGCTCAATAAAGTCATATGGAGTCAATCAAGAAATAAACTGTCTTAATCCTCATGAAGTTCTTTTTTGAGTTGGTGTAGTAGACTAATGTGATTTCTACCCACCTTCCCCAGGGAAAAGTTGATACCCATTCAACTCAAATTCTATATTGATTCCATTCAAGAATGTAGATTCTCATCACAAGTAGGAAATGAAAGTAAAGCATGTAATTAGGGAAGGAAGAGAGAAGAATTGTTTAATTAATTAAGAAATGGTGTAACTCCTGGCCTCTTAGTGTATTCATGGAAACATGATTTCCCTTATCACCCTGTAGAGGAGAGTTGTGAGGATGAGATGAATGTTGTGGGAGCTTAAGGAGGGAAAAAGGTTTAAAGAAGAGTCTGCAACTGTAAACAGTACATCTGCAAAACCTGGCGGGGAAAGGAGAGTGGTGGGCATAGAATGACAGCTTCATTTCCTTGCTAGGAACTAAATATGACACTTTGCAAATTTTATGTTCACTTACATTTGGAAGGGGTAATAGTAATAAATGATAAATGACTTTCCAGGGCATTTTTGGGTTAAAAGGTAATGTACAGACGACTATGCTTAAAATGAATAACCAACAAGGACCTACTTTATAGCACAGGGAACTCTACTCAATGTTGTGTGGCTGCCTGGATGGGAGGGGAGTGTGGTGGAGAATGGATGCATGTGTATGCACGGCTGAATCCCTTTGCTGTCCACCTGAAACTATCACATGCTATTAATTGGCTATACCTCAATGCAAAATAAAAAGTTTTTAAAGAAATAATTGATACATCATAACTGCTTATCAATTTCTCCTCCATAAAATGTGGATATAAATAGTCTTTCATATGAGGTGTTAAGAATTAAATCAAATATGTAAATGCTTAACAGGCTGGCACATATTCAGGGTTCATACATGTGAATGCCTGTCCTTGATATGTCTTTATTAATAAAATTTTACCCCAAGCCTTGTAGTGGAACACATATTATTTTCATATTACATGGGAAGAAACATCAGCTAGGAGAAATGAATTGGCTTGCCCTGCCCACTCTATCCCTTAACTAAAAAACAAAGAGTTAGATCTCTAATCCAAGACTTACATTAACAGCATTCCTTCTTTTGACATAAATTTTGGTAATTTTTTTCCAACGGCAGAGATTATTCTTTTTTTCATTTGCCAGTTTTGAAAACGTACTCCTTTCTCTTGTCTTGCCATGCACATTTTTAGAGCTTGTCAAGATTTAGTCCTGAATTAAAAGTGAACATTCTTGAAAACTCTATCCATCTGTGGCAGGTATTCATTGGAGAAGTATTACTGTGAGCCTGGGTGTTCTAGGGGCTTTGCTCCAGGAAGGCTGTGCAGATGGGAGCTTTCCTCCCCAGGGACGGGGGAGCCTGGTGGGCTGCTGTCCATGGGGTCGCACAGAGTCGGACACGACTGAAGCGACTTAGCAGCACTAGCAGCAGCAGCATAAGATGATGGAATCTGACTTTATCTATAACTGACAGGTTAGGTGGTTGGGGATGAACTACTTGTCTCAAATGGCATTTGTATATTTTATGTTGTTCTGAGATTCAGCAATGCACATTAAATATTTGGAGATGTGCTTATAGCGCTAACTCTGGAAATTCTAACACGGGCACTCACAAGGTCATCCCCATGAGCACAGGAGGCAGAGAGAGCTGGTAATTCCCCCCAAACCTTTCCAGATCAAATCTATAAATCCACGCGATGATTATCCCTGTGTCCTGACCTCAGTGCCTGATTGCCTAGAGAAATGTTCATGTAGGCCCTAGAATAGGAAAACGTCTGTCCAGCTTTGATGAAGTTGAGCTGATCCTGCTCAGATGTGACTTTCTGGGTTACTAAGTACAGTCCAGGGTCACCAGTGCTGCACAAAGCTGATCACAGGGGCTGAGAAGAGAGCGTGGGTGTTCTGATTGCTGTTTACGAGATGCTCCATGCTTGAACAAGGGTTAAAGTGGGTCTGCAGGGGTGTCGCTTTTCATCCTCTCCAGATTCCCTCCCTCCTACTCAAATCCCCTGACTGAGTACACACAGCAGGAAGACAGGCCCTTAAGGTTTGCCCAGAGCGACTTCATTGAAAAATGCCTCAGGCTTCCCTTACTGCAGAAAGGAAGGGAGGAAAGCTCCCATCTGCACAGCCTTCCTGGAGCAAAGCCCCTAGAACACCCAGGCTCACAGTAATACTTCTCCATTGAATACCTGCCACAGATGGATAGAGTTTTCAAGAATAAAGTTTCAACTCATCTGAAAACTTCAGACTGTTAATGAGTCTAAGGAAAGGCCGCTATAAGTGGAGTTGAATCATGAAACCACTGTCTCATTAGTTTGAGATTATTATTATTTTTCTCTAAGAAGAAGGATTATCCACAAAACTCCACCAAATTTCTCTTCCAAAAAAAAATGCCCACTGAAGTTCCAAAGAGGTGCAATTATTCCTTGCACACAATAAGCAATAGCTCTCAGATCTTCAAGTATTTATACCAGTGATGATGTCACCTTAGCAAAGTGATATCTGTTTTAATAAAGGTGATTAAGCAGATGAATTGGCCATTCCCTGCTTGAAATCAAGCATGATTCATTATTTGGCAAATTTTTATTAGTTTATTATTCATCACTATTTAGAGAGAACAAAAATGTAATTTTTCCTCTATTGGCTGAATTGTAATGTTGTCTATATTCTTAGGAATATTTCTAATATGCAATTCATTATGCTGCATCCTTCTAAATACCTTTTACTTTATTTTCTCTACAATCTACTTGTGATTATGCCAATGATTAACCTGGCAACCGTGCACTGGTTAATTCACTTATTTAAATTTAAGTTCACTCAGGTTTTAAAATGGAGTATTATATGAATGGAATTAGATAAATATACATTTTTTAATTCAACTGAATTCAGTGCATACTTATCGTGGACCTATTTTCCAAAAACTTTGTCTGATGTTTTACTTTATTCTTATTAATCAACACATGAAATAGGTATCATCCTGCCATACAGAGGAGAAAACTCGAGCTCAGATGAGTTATCATTTAAACAATTTTCCTAACCAGTGAATGCTAATCAGAATTTGAACCCAAGTCCATGTGATTATAAAGCACAACCTGTCTCTCCAAGAATGAGTCATTGCTTTTATAGATTATTTTGTTACTCATTTAAACTGTTATCTTTCTTTAGGAAAATACATCTTCTCTTACATTTCCCTTTTCACAAAGTCATTTGCTGTGGAATTAATGCAGTATACTCAATGTCAAACAAGAGAGTGAGCAGGCCGAGGGACAAATAGATGGTATTGAAAATTTAGGAGAGAAAATGAGAAAAACAGAAGTAAAATCTAAGCTGGACAGTTTGCCTGCGAGGGAAATTCACACCTAGAATATAAGTTCAGATCGGCGACATTCACACAAGATATATATTCCTATCTTGAGCTTTCACTTTCATTTCCTTTCACCCCTTTAATAACTCACACTCACTCTTCAAAATATCCTTTTATTCTTATACCATTCTGCCTCTGCTTCCTGGGTGTTTCTCAGGATTTGTGTGTTTCAGGTTTCAAGCAACTAAGCTCCATCAGCATCAAAGTCATGGCCATCCTTAGAATATGGCTCTGGGGTAGGACCACTGGTAAAGAATGTTTAGGCAAATTTCATGAGAAATAAGGTTCTGTTGATCATAGTAATGATTAACCTGATAATAACATTATGTTACAAGGATTCCATTAATTTCCAAGTATATGAAAACAGATTTAGAGATGGATTCCATCCTTCAAAGTATAGCATTTAGAGATGTAATATCAGTGATAGATGATAATAATTGAATTGCAGTGTAGAAACATGAATAGAGAAGCAGCTATTATGGGGAGGTCAGATTTATGGATGATGTGGTGACAAAAATTTCTAGAATGGAGACCAGGAGTTTGCCTCATAAAAAAAGCATAATCTGGGTGATGTAAGCCAAAGAAATATTAAGCAATGACAGTTTGAGATGAACAAATCCCAACATGTTTCCACCTGACACAGGAGCTAAAAGTGGGAAAATATAAAATTAATTCTGCTATTAGATTTTTTTTAAATTTTATTTTATTTTTAAACTTTACAATATTGTATTAGATTTTATCTTATCCTTACCTATTAAAAAAAAAACAATAATAACACAATTTTATGTCAAATTAGATGAAGTGTATGCTTTGTTTATTAAAATATCAGTAGATTCATTCCTTTATTCATTCAAGATTACCTATTGGTTGACCATTGTACCAAACACTTAACTAGGTGTACAATGGTGAATAAAGTAGTCACAGTCCATACACCCAGAAAGTTTATTGTCTAATGGAGAAGCAAGCATTAAGTTACAGCAGCAAAATCAAATAAATCATGTATGATCTCTAATGCAATAAGTAGTTTGATAGTATCTAATACAATGAGGAAAAGAAAGACCTTTCAGTGTCATATTGTGTGGAAATGGTGAACGAAGCCATGAAAAATAAAATCAACCAAAAAATGAATTCATTCAAAAAATCAGCATAGAGTATTAAGGTAGAAACATAAGTATTTAATTTTTAAAAAGAGAAGGACATCTGCTTTGGTGCCAATCTATAAGAAAAGGTTTGAAACATTATATTTGACTGAAAGTATAAACAGGATTACCCATGTTGATTTTAGTGTTTGTTTTAAATTAGCTCAATGGCTTCACTAAAAGAACAAAGACCTAAATTATGACTATGCTGTTCATATTCATTTCCCTGTTTTACAGATAGATGTGATACATGCAATTTTGACTCTAAGCATTGTATTTTAAGAACAGTAGTAGCCAACTAAGATATTCCACAAAGGAGGATACCCAGAACCTACAAACTATATCCTGAGTAGTAATGGGTAACAAAAGAAAAAGGTCTCCAAACCTGAAGGCGGCATAGAATAGTTGTCAGGAGTAGCAGGCAGACAGATATGTATTATGTTCAGTCAGGTCCTTCCCAGTTACTGGTTATAACCCCTTGAGCAAGTAATTTAAAGTTTGTAAGCCTTAATTTTCTAATCTTTATTAGAGATAGAAATACCTATTTTATATGATTACTGTGAATATTAAATAACACATTTACTATTTCAAAATAATGCCTTTAATATAGCTGATGTTCAGCAAGCAAGTGTTAACTAATATTCCAATAACTGCTAATGAAGACTACTCAGTATGATTCCCTATACTTCTAGTTAATATACTCCCCTGGCCTCTTTCCTTGGGAATGCTCCTGTAATTCTGTAACGCAGATGGAGCTCCCAACCGAAGGACCCATTCCCTAGACTATAAAGGTAGGCATGTAACCCAAGCCTGGAGAATCATAATATTTCATTACCCTAACCAATGATTGGTCTGGGGTGGTCATACAAACCTCACTTGCTAGTTAGAATCCATCCCTGGTGTTTTCATATGCTGAGCTGCAGGGAGATTGTTTCTCCTTTCAGACTGTAATGATGTGGCTTCGGTGCTATAGGGGCCATATTTATCATCACAAGGTAGAACCTAAGTAAATGAAGCCAACACTCTAGCAGAAGTGGTACAGGGAAAGAGAGAGAGTTATGGTGAGAAAAAGCAAGTCCAATCTTTTAAAGTCCCAAAGCTCCTCTGGCTTCTGCACCCTTCCCTCACTTTTGGGAAATATCTTCAATTATCCTGTCAATAAATTGCTTTGTGCTACTTAAGTTAGTTTGAGTTGACTTTCTCCTACTTGCAAGTAAAATCGTTCCTACTACTACTATTGTTATTATGGCCATTAACAAATAGCCACTAAGCATTTTGTTCTCACTAAATGTTTTGGAATGAATTGAATGAGTGAATTTTTCATATTGATGAGTCTGAACACATTTTCTGAACTACTATATGATTATGAAGGCTGCTGTAAAGTAGATATATTCATAATTGAAGAAAATAACAGAATCAGAGTTCATTAGAAGAGATGGCATAGAAGAAATAGTCAAGTCTTTCAAGTGAGATAGACTGAAACTCAAATCCTATCTTTATCACTTATTAGTTGGGTGGTTTTATTTGGGAAGTTCAGTTCAGTCACTCAGTCATGTCCTATTCTTTGTGATCCCATGAACTGCAGCACGCCAGGCCTCCCTGTCCAATACCAACTCCCAGAGCCTACCCAAACCCATGTCCATTGAGTTGGTGATGCTATCCAACCATCTCATCCTCTGTCATCCCCTTCTCTTCCTGCCCTCAATCTTTCCCAGCATCAAGATCTTTTCAAGTGAGTCAGCTCTTCACATTAGGTGGCCAAAGTATTGGAGTTTCAGCTTCAACATCAGTCCTTCCAATGTACACCCAGGACTGATCTGCTTTAGGGTGGACTGGTTGGATCTCCTTGCAGTCGAAGGGACTCTTAAGAGTCTTATCCAACATCATAGTTCAAAAGCATCAATTCTTCAGTGTTCAGCTTTCTTTATAGTCCAACTCTCACATCCATACATGACCAATGGAAAAACCATAGAGCCCTTACTTTTTCTGAGATCAATTTTCCCTGTAAAATAAAGAAAATAATTACTCTCCTATGATGTTACTACAAGTATTAGCATAAACATTTAGTATTCTTGTACCTTCTTCAATTCTGAGAATCTAGGTTCTTTATGTGACCATAAGACTAAAAATACCAATGTTACAAAGCTTCAGTATATAAAAGAATGGAGTTAATGCAAAGACCATCTATTAGATCCTAATTATACTTTTATCTGAAAAATTTCTAGAGAAAATCTAATTTTTCTCTAAAAAATTTTAGATTTCTCTAAAATATGTGTCATATTTTAAAGTGTCTTTTAAATGATGATTGTTCATAAATAGAATGCTATTTAAATATATAAACATTTTTTTTAACTGCACTAAATACTTTAGCAAGCTTTATTTACTGACTGACAACAATGACTTCTCTGTTAATGGTTCCACTAACCAATGAGTCACTTCTATACTCAAATTTTTAAATGTGTTTCATGGATAAGAATTTTCTGTGTATATTTTAGCATCTCTTAATGAAACTGTTCATCCAGTAGTCAGGATCCTGAAGCTTGGATCACAGAATCACTGCAGCCCTTACATCCTTTTGATTGCTTATCTTTCCTGATAATCGAGGGTATTATTTCCCAAAGACAGCCTCATGCTTCTAAGACATATGAGAACCTATCTTTAACCATCATTTTCCATTACCAAGGGAGTTTGGGATAATGGAATGTGTAGTCACTTTCAATTTGTGTCAAATTTTCTGACGCATTTGTACCACTAACATTTTATCAACTTGTCACTGGAACAAATGAAGTTGCAAATTGCATCGACGTTTTCCCATGAAATCTTTGAAACCGTTTATTTTTAATATGACTTCTTTCCTTTTTTTATTTCTATAATGTAGCAGGTTTGATTTTCAGCTTTCAGGGTCTTTGTTACTTAGGGAGTATGGCATTTGGGTACAAGAATTTCCTGGGGCCTTGAAGGTTTTGAGAGAAAGGATTCAAGCATACAAGGCATATTAAAGATGAATACAGATTGAAGCAATAAGCATGGAGCAATTTGATGAACTACTAGAGGCAGGAGTGGAGAATTTCTGACACATCAGGAAAGCCATTATGCTCCTGTTATGTTCAATAGCCCAGTTGGCCTAAAAGGTTATGGGTGATGTATGTTTTCATTATCTCCTATGGGCTTGATGACTCCGAAGACCCCAGATGGCTTATTCTGGCTTCAATTCCCTTCATTTGCACCATAGCAAGGTCTGTTAGATCAAGCCAATATGTTTGCAAAGGTCAGTCTACTTTGAGGAATATTGTTCTGTGAGCTCTGTAATATTCTTCTGCTTGAAAATCTGCAAAGCATTACCACTTGGGGAGTAACTGAAAGCTCTTCAAAAAGATATTTTTGTTTCCTGATGATCGTCTGTCACCATGGAAGCAATAAGAGCAACAAAGCAGCATCAGCAACGTTGGTTATCATTTACTGAACACATATTATGTACCAGGCATGCCTCACAGATACAATTCTATGATATTTTTTAATCAAATCCTGGTAAGCCAGATATCATGATTTTAGTTTATACATGAAAAAAACAAGATTACACTGAGAGATTAAGTTGCCCCAAACCAGATTCCTAGATGTATTAAAGATAGCATTCACATTTAGACCTTCCTAACTCTAGGAAATCCTTAATAATTGCAAATCATCTTTAAAAGTTCAAGTAGAAATCCACAGTCTAGATGGGGAGAAAAAATATATAAAAAACATCTATTATACAATAAAGTTTTTCATTAAAAAAATGTGTAATTTCAAGGCAAGGGAAGCAGTATGTACTAAAACCTACGGACAGCTATCTTTGGGAGAAGTAATTAAATCTACAGAAGAAGGGTCAGAAAATCCAGAGAGAAGTAATTTTTCTGTGGAAGCACACCATCCAAGAAGTGGAACCAGTGTTTAAGCCAAGGATCCGAGTGAACTTGAAAAATACACAGCACGGTGTGTTAGAGAACTGTTAAAAAAAGGCACAGGTGGCATAAAAATGGAAACATTCCAATATCTAAACCGGTCTGTAGTAAGCAAAGGAAAAAATAAAAGTGTGAAAGCACCATACTGTGGCTACAAGAGGGACATGGAACATGATATACTGAAGGACTTTTTAATTCATCTAAATTGAGGATTTTTGAGAGACCTTTATTTACGAGAGACCTTTATTTTTAAAATAAAATGTGAGGATTGATATCTGTCTTACCCCACACCTGGTATTATTGTAACATTGACACAAGCATAGACAGATGAAACAGCTGTTAGAAGAAGCAGCTTGACTTTCTTATATGTGACTGCCTTTCTTGTCATCTTGAGATTTTATTTAAACTCCTCATTTCAAAAGAAAATGACAGAAAACCAAGGTGCTTATGTAATAAGCATATGTTCCTTGGTATAATCATTCAATAAACATTCCATATGGAAGCAAAGAAACCCCAGAATCTAGTGCAGATTATATAAAAGCCCTCTCCAAACCTTAAATAGTAAAGTTGATTCTGTAGAGCTCTTCAGTGCAAATATCATGGTCTTTAGTAAGCAGCTGGAATGTCCTTGAGACTAATCCTATAGTAAGTTTGGTCTTCCTTTGGGAAAGCAAGCATTTCCTTCACTCAGAATGATCTTGGATCATATGTGTCAAAAGGTTGATCTAATTCAATGAGACTTGAATCCCATCTATTTGTCTTAGAATGCTGCAGATTTGTTTTAGAATACGGATTGCTCTTTCATTATATAAGCTATTGTTTGTTTTGTCAAATCCCTCTTGGCCTTGAGTACACTGTTGAAATAAGGATTCTTTAGAAATGCTGATAAGGATATTCTACTAAATATTACCCTTTGTAAATCTTTGAAGAGGCTCTGGAGTTGTAGCACTAAAAGGATTTATATAAGCAGGTGTACACATCTGTGTAAACAAGAACACATTTGGGACTCACTTGGTTCCACGCTCTCAAGAGCCTGTGTTATATAATGCTGATATGCTTATTTTATTTTGGTAGTGTAACAATAAATGCATGCCCTTTTCATGTTTTTAGCACCTCTAAGTGCTTAGTCACTCAGTCATGTCTGATTCTTTGCAGCCCCATGGACTGAAGCCCACCAAGCTCCTCTGTCCATGGGATTCTCCAGGGTTGTCATTTCCTCCTCCAGCGGATCTTCCTGACCCAGGGATCAAACCCATGTCTCTTGTATCTCCTGCATTGGCAGGCAGATTATTTGCCACTAGTGCCACCTGGGAAGCCCTTTTAATACCTCTATTGGCATCTACTAATATGCAATTAACTATACCTATGTACACTGTGTAATGTGGTAATTTTGACATACATGTGTATCCATCACTACAATCAAGATACTGAATATATCATCACCTCCAAAGTTCCCTGTTGTCCCTTTGTCATCTCTTCTTTCCATCTTTTGATGCCCCCTACTCACAACTCATGATCTGCTGTCATAATTTTTATTTTGCATTTTCTATAATTTTATATAGAGAGTCATATAACCTGTTTTCTGGCTTACTTCACTCACCATAATCACTTGGAGATTGCTTCATTGTCACACATCTCAGTAGCTGGTTCCTTTACATTTCTGGGATATTTATTGTATCATGTGGATATATCACAGCTTGTTATCTATTCTGTTGGTAGGCATAGGCCCCTTGAACTTAATTTACTTCCATGACCTTTTGTCTCATGTCTCTGATAATTAATAAATTCTTAATATAAAAAGTTATTTCAAGACCCAAGTTCCCTAGTGTCTCTTAATCATAGAGAGGAAAACAGTACTTTAAAAATAGATAGTGGTAGAAATATGATATTTATGACAATAATAATACTGACATTCCTTTTTTATTGTACTTTGCTTTACTGAATTTTGTAGAAATCCATTTTTTACAAATTGAATAAATTGAAGATATGTGGCAACCCTGCTAAGGCAAGTCTATTGGTGCCATTTTTCCAATAACGTTTGCTTACTTCATGTCTCTGTGTCACATTTTAATAACTCTCAGAATATTCTAAACTTTTAATCACAATCATATACATTATGGTGATTTGTGATCAGTAACCTTTGATGCTTCTTTTATAATTTTTGTTTTGTATATTTTAATTACAGTATGTACATTGAATTTAGGCATAATGCTATTGCACATTTAATAGCCTACAGTAGAGTATAAACATACCTTTCTTGCTCTGGGAAGGGAAGCCAATAAATTCATGTGACTCACTTTATTGAGATATTTGCTTTATTGTGGTAGCCTGCAAGTGAACCCACAGTATCTCTGAGGTATGCCTGTAATATACTGATGTGCATAGCAACAGATGAAGTTTATTGTTATTTGTAAAGCTAGACATAGCTTTCAATTATTTCACAAAGCAATTCATAGATTATGAAGCTGTGACTAAGAACTAATATAAACAATAGCCCACCAGGTTTCTCTGTCTGTGGAATTCTTCAGGCAAGAATACTGGAGTGGATAGTCATTCCCTTCTCCAGGGGATCGACCCAACCCAGGGATCAAACCTGGCTTCTCCTGCATTGCAGGCAGATTCTTTACCATCTGAGTCATCAGGTAAGCCCAAGAACTAATATGACAGAATTTAAATCATTCATTTAATAAATATGTTTTGAGAGTCTCCTGCATGTCAGGCATAGGCCTAAGAATAAGGGATTCAAAAGTGAAAAAAGACACAATACTTATTCTATCATATCCACACATGAATTCACTGTAACTAATAGGAAGATTAAGCATCTTTATAGCCCCTTCCGAGGCTCTGGCTCTAGCATTGTGGTCATGTGGTCACATATTTTGTTAAATTTGCAAAAATAAAATATTTAAAATTCATTGATCATAACCTGTGTCACTTTATACTCTAGGTTTCCTACCACATACTTTTCCCAAGAGGAGTGTCACCAGAGTTGCTAGGGACACTTTGGAGATCCAGTTAAGGAAAACTGGTGTCAGAGAGAGAGAGTGAGATGAGAAATGAGAGGGAGGAATAGAGAAGGTACATACATGCTGTTGCTGCTGCTAAGTCGCTTCAGTCGTGTCCGACTCTGTGCGACCCGGTACAGGCAGCCCACTAGGCTCCCCTGTCCCTGGGATTCTCCAGGCAAGAACACTGGAGTGGGTTGCCATTTCCTTCTCCAATGCATGAAAGTGAAAAGTGAAAAGTGTAAGTGAAGTCACTCAGTCGTGTCTGACTCTTCGAGACCCCATGGACTGTAGTCTTCCAGGCTCCTCCATCCATGGGATTCTCTAAGCAAGAGTACTGGAGTGGGGTGCCATCACCTTCTCCAAGATACATACATACATACACACATACTAGTATTAGTAGTTTAGTCACTAAATTGTGTCTGACTCTTGTGACCCCATTGACTGTATCCCACCAGACTCCTCTGTCCATGAGATTTCCCAGGCAGAAATACTGGAGTGGGTTGCCATTTCCTTCTCCAGAGGATCTTCCCAACCCAGGGACTGAACCCGGGTTTTCTGCATTGCAGGTGGTCTCTTTACCGACTGAGCTACCAGGGAAGCCCCACCTACTTACTACATATTTGGATTTAGGAGGACAGATTGTGGGGTTTATGGTTACTTCTGTATGTGTTAAGAGCAGACAGTCCAGGCTAGAAATGATAGCTAGACATACTGCTGCTCACTGAACCAACTCACTAGGCTGCATGATATCCGAAGGTCTGTTTCCACAAGTTTATTCAACAAAATTGTGCCCAGTAGAGCTGGACACTGGAAGGATGTGGATAATGGAGAAAAGACTAGGTTTGAAATGGTCAGATCCAGAAGTCTGTTTGTAGGAAAGTACAGAGAGGCACATGAAGCTATTAATTAGTAAAATTGTCATGTTATCTTTCTATATACAGTATATTTATAATATTCATCATTTTAAAGTTTCCAATTTGATGTAATTTTTTTATCCTACTCTGGAGGAGGACATGGCAACCCACTGCAGTATCGTTGCCTCCCATGGAGAGAGGAGCCTGGTGGGCTACAGCTCATAGGGTTGCAAAGAATCAGACATCACTGAAGCAACTTAGCATGCACACACATGTACTTAATTTTCCATTTGTGATTTTTAATTATTTTTATTAAAGACCCCCCCCCCATGAATGCATACTTGGGTCTTCATAAAGCTAGAATTTATCACTGTTTACACGTTACAGTTCAATGGAGAAGACAATCTAAGAAACATATAATTCAGATGCAAGCTTATAAAGGCTAACTAAGAGAACCTCAGTGGAGAAGGGCATGGCAACCCACTCTAGTATTCTTGCCTGGAAAATCCCATGAACAGAGGAGTCTAGGGGGGTTACAGCCCATGGGGTCGCACAGAGTTGGACACAACTGAGCATGCACACATGGGAAGAGAACCTCAGGAGTGTCTAGCACAGGAATATGATGTTTACTTGAGAGGCCTGGATCGGCTTCTTGGAGGGAGTGGTGTTAAAGTTGAGATGTGGTGAATGAGTTGGAGTTGGTCAAGCAAAGATGTATATATCTGTGTGTGTCTACCGCATCTCTGTGTGGGGTTAGGGTAGAACGACAGAAAGATGATTAAAGAGGTTTCATTTTACCTTCTGACATACAGAGTTTAATATAGGCAAGTGGTTGGCACAAGAACTTATTTTGATGCATTTTACAGTTATTTTTGCTGTGCATGAGTGAGGAAATCCCTAGACCTTAGACAGAGATTTGATTATGTGTCTTCTAAAGCTGTATCTCTTTGCTCTGAGACAGATGCCTTTAATTCTCTAGAGGCAGTTTTCAGGAAGCAGGTTTATTTTATATTTTTACTTTTTTTTTTTTTTTAAGAATGGGTCTTGGTAGCTCTAAACTCATTCTTTTTTTTAAATTAATTAAATAATTGGTTTTATTTTACGGCTGTGCTGGATCTTCATTGCTGCACGAGGGCTTTCTCTGGTTGGGGTGAGCAGGGGGCCACTCTTTCTGGTAGTGAGCAGGCTTCTCATGGCGGTGGCTTCTCTTGGAAAGCATGGGCTGTTGGCACACGGGCTTCAGTAGTTGCGGTGCCTGGGCTCAATAATTGAGGCTCAGGAGCAGGAGGGGCTCCAGAGCAGGAGGCTCAGTAGTTGGGGTGCAGGGACTTCGTTGCCCCATGGCATGTGGGATCTTACTGACCCAGGAATTGAGCTAGTGTCCCTTGCATTGACAGGTGGATTCTTAACCACTGGACCACCAGGGAAGCTCCAAGGAGTAGTTTTAAAATGCAAGAACACTTGGTGAAGAAAGGCTCCTCATGGCATGGAATGGTTTCTGGGATTCCAATCTAAATATCAACACAACCTAGGCTGCTTAAAGTTCCTTCAACATTTAGTCACTGCTAACTTAATCAATGTTTGTTACAGTATGAGAGTCAGAAATCACAGGCTGCTGTGCACATTTCCTACTATTTTATTTGCTCCATCAGCTTGACAAATCACTTTTATCCTCTAAGCTTCAGTGTACTTGTATTTACAGTGAGGATACACATTCCTTCTTCATAGGGCGGTCTGAGAATCAGAGGATCCACTAAAATAATCTGGGATAGAAGTGCCCAGCATAAAGTAGGTGTTCAATAAGTTTCAACTGAATACTAGTTTTAACAGTTGCACTATTTTATGATGAGATTCTGTCTGTAGCTCTTTGCTAATGTTCTTGATGAGGTAATCTTTGGAGAATGACTCACAGAGGATTTTTTTTTTTCCCCCTTAATGTGGAATGTCTCTTTGAATTAATTCACTTCATAAAAAATTGAGTAATGCTTGGAATTCCATTAAAAAAGTACTATTAACAGGTCACTGAAAGCTTATTTTATATCCCTTTTGAGAATACTGCAATATTTACTTAGTATTCAAAGATGATCCATTTCTTTTGGAAAGATTGAGAACATAACTTCTGCAAGATACTAGTCAAAGAGGGCTTCATCCAGGTGCTTTTTGAGAAATTCATTGAGTATGAATGTTCCACATCCGCTGGATCCTCATATTGATTTGTCAAGGTCAAAAGTGATTTCCCAGAACACCCAATTTTATTTTATTTTTTATAACTTACTTGTTTATTTTTGGTTACCCTGGGTCTTTGTTGCCGCACACTGGCTTTCTCTAGTTGCAGAGAGCTGGGGCTGCCCTTCACTGTGGTGCACAGGCTTCTCACTGTGGTGACCTCTCTTGGTGTAGAGTGCACGCTCCAGGCTCCTGGCCTTTAGTAGTTTTGGCAAGTAAGCTCAGTAGTTGAGGCTCCCAGGCTCCAGGGCATGTGGATTTCAGTTGTTGAGGCACAAGGGCTCATTGGCTGTGGCCTGGGCCCTGGAGTGGGCCAGCCTCAGGAGTTGTGGTGCACAAGCTTAGTTGCCCTGCTGCATGTGGCATCCTCCTGAACCAGGGATCAAACCTGTGTCCCCTGCACTGGCAGGCAGATTCTTACTCACTCTTGCCCCAAGCAAATCCAAGTTTCATTTTATTTTTATTTATTTATTTATTTTTTCTTTCTCCTTCTAAATATGTGTCAATTTATTTTATTTTATTTTTAAACTTTACACTATTGTATTGGTTTTGCCAAATATCGAAATGAATCTGCCGCAGGAATACATGTGTTCCCCATCCTTAACCCTCCTCCGTCCTCCCTCCCGATACCATCCCTTTGGGTCATCCCAGTGCACCAGCCCCAAGCATCCAGTATCGTGCATCGAACCTGGACTGGTGACTCATTCCATATATGATATTATACGTATTTCAATGCCATTCTCCCAAATCATCCCACCCTCTCCCTCTCCCACAGAATCCAAAAGACTGTTCTATACATCAGTGTCTCTTTTGCTGTCTCGTATACAGGGTTATTGTTACCATCTTTCTAAATTCCATATATATGCATTAGTATACTGTATTGGTTTTTTTCTTTCTGGCTTACTTCACTCTGTATAATAGGCTCCAGTTTCATCCACCTCATTAGAACTGATTCAAATGTATTCTTTTTAATGGCTGAGTAATACTCCATTGTGTATATGTACCACGGCTTTCTTATCCATTCGTCTGCTGATGGACATCTAGGTTGCTTCCATGTCCTGGCTATTACAAACAGTGCTGTGATGAACATTGGGGTACACGTGTCTCTTTCAATTCTGGTTTCCTCAGTGTGTATGCCCAGCAGTGGGATTGCTGGATCATAGGGCAGTTCTATTTCCAGGTTTTAAGGAATCTCCACACTGTTCTCCATAGTGGCTGTACTAGTTTGCATTCCCACCAACAGTGCAAGAGGATTCCCTTTTCTCCACACCCTCTCCAACATTTATTGCTTGTAGACTTTTGGATCACAGCTATTCTGACTGGCGTGAAATGGTACCTCATAGTGGTTTTGATTTGCATTTCTCTGATAATGAGTGATGTTGAACATCATTTCATGTGTTTGTTAGCCATCTGTATGTCTTCTTTGGAGAAATGTCTATTTAGTTCTTTGGGCCATTTTTTGATTGGGTCATTTATTTTTCTGGAATTGAGCTATAGGAGTTGCTTGTGTATTTTTTAGATGAGCTGTTTGTCAGTTGCTTCATTTGCTATTATTTTCTCCCATTCTGAAGGCTGTCTTTTCACCTTGCTTATAGTTTCCTTTGTTGTGCACAAGCTTTTAAGTTTAATTAGGTCCCATTTGTTTATATTTGCTTTTATTTCCAATATTCTGGGAGGTGGGTCATAGAGGATCCTGCTGTGATGTGTGTCGGTGAGTGTTTTGCCTATGTTCTCCTCTAGGAGTTTTATAGTTTCTGGTCTTATGTTTACATCTTTAATCCATTTTGAGTTTATTTTTGTGTATGGTGTTAGTTTCATTCTTTTACAAGTGGTTGACCAGTTTTCCCAGCACCACTTATTAAAGAGATTGTCTTTAATCCATTGTATATTCTTGCCTCCTTTGTCAAAGATAAGGTGCCCATAGGTGCATGGATTTATCTCTGGGCTTTCTATTTTGTTCCATTGATCTATATTTCTGTCTTTGTGCCAGTACCATACTGTCTTGATGACTGTGGCTTTGTAGTAGAGCCTGAAGTCAGGCAGGTTGATTCCTCCAGTTCCATTCTTCTTTCTCAAGATTGCTTTGGCTATTCGAGGTTTTTTGTATTTCCATACAAACTGTGAAATTATTTGTTCTAGCTCTGTGAAGAATCCCGTTGGTAGCTTGATAGGGATTGCATTGAATCTATAGATTGCTTTGGGTAGTATACTCATTTTCACTATATTGATTCTTCCAATCCATGAACATGGTATATTTCTCCATCTCTTAGTGTCCTCTTTGATTTCTTTCACCAGTGTTTTATAGTTTTCTATATATAGGTCTTTAGTTTCTTTAGGTAGGTTTATTCCTAAGTATTTTATTCTTTCCATTGCAATTATATGCCAATTTAATGGACAACGTGGAAGAAATGGACAAATTCTTAGAAAAGTAAAACTTTCCAAAACTGGACCAGGAAGAAATAGAAAATCTTAACAGACCCATCACAAGCATGGAAATTGCAACTGTAATCAAAAATCTTCCAGCAAACAAAAGCCCAGGTCCAGATGGCTTCACAGCTGAATTCTACCAAAAATCTAGAGAAGAGCTAACACCTATCCTACTCAAACTCTTCCAGAAAATTGCAGAGGAAGGTAAACTTCCAAACTCATTCTATGAGGCCACCATCACCCTAATACCAAAACCTGACAAATATCCCACAAAAAAAGAAAACTACAGGCCAATATCACTGATGAACATAGATGCAAAAATCCTTAACAAAATTTTAGCAATCAGAATCCAACAACACATTAAAAAGATCATACACCATGACCAAGTGGGCTTTATCCCAGGGATGCAAGGATTCTTCAATATCTGCAAATCAGTCAATGTAATACACCACATTAACAAATTGAAAAATAAAAACCGTATTATTATCTCAATAGATGCAGAGAAAGCCTGTGACAAAATTCAACATCCATTTATGATAAAAACTCTCCAGAAAGCAGGAATAGAAGGAACACACCTCAACATAATAAAAGCTATATATGACAAACCCACAGCAAACATTATCCTCAATGGTGAAAAATTGAAAGCATTTCCTCTAAAGTCAGGAACAAGACAAGGGTGCCCACTTTCACCATTACTATTCAACATAGTTTTGGAAGTTTTGGCCACAGCAATCAGAGCAGAAAAAGAAATAAAAGGAATCCAAATTGGAAGAGAATTTGGAGAGTATTTGAATCTCTCACTGTTTGCAGATGACATGATCCTCTACATAGAAAACCCTAAAGACTCCACCAGAAAATTACTAGAACTAATCAATGATTATAGTAAAGTTGCAGGATATAAAATCAACACACAGAAATCCCTTGCATTCCTATACACTAATAATGAGAAAACAGAAACAGAAATTAATTTACATAAATAAACTTCATTTTATTTTTAAAAGTACAACAATAGAGTATGGAGCTCTAGATGTGGTTTGGGATAATACCTGTCTCACCAACTCCTACTTCTTGTGATAGTGTGAACTAAAAATGCCGCCAGCCACATAAGTAAACAAAGGATGTTGCAGCCATCAGCCACTGCAGCTGCCACCCCCACGTATCCTGAGATGCTGAGTCCCAGGCTGAAGTCCTCAGTTTTGTCTGCTGAATGGCTGAATGAAGCAGAACTCATTACACTTTTTTTTTTTTTTAAGTCAACATCAGTCTTGTTTTAAATATTATAACTTCAGGAATTATTTTCCTGGCCCAAAGGACAGGTCCCTTTTCTATATTCCCTTAGTTCCCAAATTTTCTCACTCATTGTCTGTTGGTTTATATTTGTTACATATTAATATAGGTCTGTCTCTGTAATATATAAGCTCTGAAAGTCTAGGTACTGAATCAGATTTATTAAATACTGTATCTTCTTCAATTCAGCCAGTGCCTGGCATATAATAAGCATCTAATACATACCCATCAAGTGAATGAATGAATGATTATATGAATTAACACCCTTATGGCAGAAAGTGAAGAGGAACTCAAAAGCTTATTGATGAAAGTGAAAGTGGAGAGTGAAAAGTTGGCTTAAATCTCAACATTCAGAAGACGAAGATCATGGCATCTGGTCCCATCACTTCATGGGAAATAGATGTGGAAACAGTGGAAACAGTGTCAGACTTTATTTTTCTGGGGTCCAAAATCACTGCAGATGGTGACTGCAGCCATGAAATTAAAAGACGCTTACTCCTTGGAAGAAAAGTTATGACCAACCTAGATAGCATATTGAAAAGCAGAGACATTACTTTGCCAACCTT
>NW_011494896.1:7809387-7812432 GCF_000754665.1 Bison bison bison
CAGGAGTTGGACTGTGAAGAAAGCTGAGCACCGAAGAATTGATGCTTTTGAATTGTGGAGCTGGAGAGGACTCTTGAGAGTCCCTTGGACTGCAAGGAGATCCAACCAGTCCATTCTGAAGAAGATAAGCCCTGGGATTTCTTTGGAAGCAATGATGCTAAAGCTGAAACTCCAGTACTTTGGCCACCTCATGCAAAGAGTTGACTCATTGGAAAAGACTCTGATGCTGGGAGGGATTGGAGGCAGGAGGAGAAGGGGACAACAGAGGATGAGATGGCTGGATGGCATCACTGACTCGATGGATGTGAGTCTGAGCGAGCTCCGGGTGTTGGTGATGGACAGGGAGGCCTGGCGTCTGCAATCCATGGGGTCGCAAAGAATTGGACACTACTGAGCGACTGAACTGAACTGACTCAGAATAAAGGTTCCTTCATTAGAAGGAAGTCATAGACTCTTTAGGATAACTTTAGAAATTAAAAAAAAAAATTCTTCAAATTCTGAAACTGAGCAAACTGGGAGATGCTGCAATGAAGGAAATGAAGAGAGAAATGAATAAAAAAATAACACTGATTTTTCTCAGGTTTGTGCTATTTTAAAAACAAGTGCTATGCAAAACTTGGTTTGCTCATAAAATTTTACCATTTGGTTCACTAAATTGAAGAGCACAGTTTATATAGACAAGTAAATATAACAAATTGAATTTACTTGGAGATATTTTTCATCTTTGATGCAAATTCAGCCCCAAGCTACTGACCTTAAAAAAAACAACATTCTTACCATTTGAGACTGGATCAGATACAGGAGAAAATTTTAAATTAGGGGGAAAAAAACATAGTGCAAATTAAAAATAATAATAATAACATTATTTGGGTGACTTGTCCATTGTCATCAGGTGACAAATGTGAAACAGACAAAGCACATTTACATTTGTTGTGCACTTATTAGGAGCAGGTCTCTGAGCCAGACACTTTGCATGAATTATCTCATTTAATTTCCATAACAATTATTTGGAGTTGATATTAGTATTCTCACATTTCAAATGAACTACTAAGAGATGGAGATGACAACTAACTTTTAAAAAGAACTCTTGATTAAGATTAGAGATACCAAGGGAATATTTCATGCAAAGATGGACACAATAAAGGACAGAAACAGTATGGACCTAACAGAAGCAGGAGATATTAGGAAGAGGTGGCAAGAATACACAGAAGAATTACACAAAAAAGATCTTAATGGTCCAGATAACCACCATGGTATGATCACTCATCTAGAGCCAGACATCCTGGGGTGCAAAGTCAAGTGGGCCTTAGGAAACATCATTATGAACAAAGCTAGTGCAGATGATGTAATTCCAGCAGAGGTATTTCAAATCCTAAAAGATGATGCTGCTAAAGTGCTACACTCAATATACCAGCAAATTTGGGAAACTCAACACTGGCCACAGGACTGGAAAAAGTCAGTTTTCATTCTAATTACAAAGAAAAGCAATGCCAAAGAATGTTCAAACTAATGCACAGTTGCACTCATCTCATATGCTAGCAAAGTACTGCTCAAAATTCTCCAAGTGAGGCTTCAATAGTATGTGAACTGAGAACTTCCAGATGTTCAAGCTCGATTTAGAAAAGGCAGAGGAAGCAGAGATCAAATTGCCAACATCCACTGGATCACAGAAAAGCAAGAGAGTTTCAGAAAAACATCTATTTCTGCTTTACTGACTATGCCAAAGCTTTTGACTGTGTGGATCACAACAAACTGTGGAAAATCCTTAAAGAGATGGGAACAACAGCCCACCTTACCTGCCTCCTGTGAAATCTGTATGCAGGTCAAGAAGCAGCAGTTAGAATGGATCTGGATCGACGACCAGCTCCAAATTGGGAAAGGAGTACTTCAAAGCTGTATATTGTCACCCTGCCTATTTTACTTATATGCAGAGTACATCATGCATACTGCTGCACTGGATGAAGCACAAGCTGGAATCAAGATTGCTGGGAGAAATATCAATAACCTCAGAAATGCAGATGACACCACCCTTATGGAAGAAAGTCAAGAGGAACTAAAGAGCCTCTTAATGAAAGTGAAAGAGAAGAGTGAAAAAGCTGGCTTAAAACTCAACATTCAAAAAACTAAGGTCATGACATCCAGTCTCATCACTTCATGGCAAATAGATGCAGAAACAATCGAAACAGTGACAGACTATATTTTCTTCAGCTCTAAATTCATTGCAGATGGTGACTGCAGCCATGAACTTAAAAGACACTTGCTTCTTGGAAGAAAAGCTATGACCAATCTAGACAGCATATTAAAAAGCAGAGACATTACTTTGCTGACAAAGGTCCATCTAGTCCAAGCTATGGTTTTTCCAGTAGTCATGTATGGATGTGAGAGTTGGACTATAAAGAAAGCTGAGCAACAAATAATTGATGCCTTTGAACTGTGGTGTTGGAGAAGACTCTTGAGAGTCCCTTGGACTACATGGAGATCAAATCTGTCAATCCTAAAGGAAATCAGTCCTGAATATTCATTGGAAGGACTGATGTTGAAGCTGAATCTCTAATACTTTGGCCACATGATGTGAAGAACTGACTCATTGGAAAAGACCTTGATGCTGGGAAAGATTGAGGGCAAGAGGAGAAGGGGACAACAGAGGATGAGGTGGTTGGGTGGCATCACTGTCTCAGTGGACATGAGTTTGAGCAAACTCGAGTTGGGGATGGACAGGGATGCCTGATGTGCTGCCAACCATGGGGTTGTGAAGAGTCGGACACGACTGAGCCACTGAACTGAACTGAGCTTGATTAAGATGAAGGGGAATGGAAGCGTAACGAGTTTTCTCCCAGTCCCAACGCCCAAGAGCAGAAGCTCAGCACTTTGTTTTTGAGTCTTGCTTCTTTATATATATAGATATATATTTATATATTTGTATTTATATATAGATATAGATATTTATATGTAGATATATTTATATATATATTCTTAATGTATATATATTTATATATAGATATAGAGATTATTGTACCTTTAAAGAGCCCCCCTCCTGCATCCTAT
>NW_011494896.1:7812724-7838741 GCF_000754665.1 Bison bison bison
GAAGAGTTGACTCATGGGAAAAGACTCTGATGCTGGGAGGGATTGGGGGCAGGAGGAGAAGGGGACAACAGAGGATGAGATGGCTGGATGGCATCACTGACTCAATGGATGCTGAGTCTGAGTGAACTCCGGGAGTTGGTGATGGACAGGGAGGCCTGGCGTGCTGCGATTCATGGGGTCGCAAAGAGTCAGACACGACTGAGTGACTGATCTGATCTGATAATATATATTATAAATACATATTTATATATACATATTATATATGTATATTATACACATTTATAATATATATTTATTATATTATATATATTTGTGTATATATTACATTATGTATTATATGTGTTATATATTATATTTATATTATATAATATATTTATAATATATAATATATTACATAAAATATTTATTATATATTATATTTATAATATATATTATTTATATATATAATATATATATATGAATAGGATGCAGGAGGGGGTGCTTTTTAAAGGCACAAATCATCTATCATTTCTATTCTTTCAGGACCTCAACCAGTACTATCCAATAAGGTCACCCATGTATATAAAAACATTTTCTAGTAGTTACATTTTTGGAAAACAAACAAAAAAAGGTTAAATTAATTCTATGTGGGCTTCTCAGGTGGGGAAGTTGGTAAATAATCTGCCTGTCAAATCAGAAGACACAAGAGATGTGAGTTTGATCCCTGGGTAGAGAAGATCCCCTGGAGGAGGAAATGGCACCTCACTCCAGGATTCTTGCCTGGAAAATCCCACAGACAGTGGAGCCTAGTGGGTTACAGTCCATGGTGTTATGAAGAGCCAGACTCGACTGAGCACAGACGCACACAGAAACACACACATACACACAACATATCTTAATAAATAGATCCATGATATTATCATTTCAACATAAAAACAATTAAAAGCCATTAATGTACTTTTTTTCATAGTAAATGTTTGGGATCTGATACACATTTTGCACTTGTGGTGTACCTGGACTCACAACATTTCAAGAGATCAGAACCATTGGGGATGCTGAAAATGGCCTTATTGGAAGCACAGATCTCAAGAATTTGAGTCAGGACTAGTAATAAACTTTCCCAGGCAGAGAAACTATAGGCCTTTTTTATTAAAGATATTAACATGCCCACTGTTATTTCTTTCATACAGGGGCCATATTCTCTGTGACTCAGGGCAGCAGGGGAATCAAAAAAATCTCATTTTTAGAGTGTGGATTCCATAAAACTCTACTTTGTCACTTATTAGTTATGAGTCCTTGAACAAGTTACTTAAAGTGTCTGAGCCTCTGTTTTTTCTTTACGAAACGGGAGGAATGAAGCCTAGCTCACAAGGTGGTGATAAGTTAGATATAAATCTCCTGGCACATGGCACTTGCTGCATAAGGAGATGTTCTTAAAATTAAATCTCGTTTTCCTGTGTGTGCACTTCCATAGAGGTTGAACGCACTGTTCTTGACACAGACATCCTATGTAGTTTTCTGTTTCATGTACCCTGCCCTCACCTCTGTGTTACACCAGTAATAGTGAATCTGAATTTGTCAATCACTCACCCTTTGTGGGTAAATAAAAATTGGTATGATCTCATACACGTTGATATATGTATTATTTTCTGATACACTGATGTTTCCTGTAGAAAGAGCTCTGTGGGTCAACTCAAATAGTTTATAACCTTCTAGATCTCCCATTAACACAAAGATGAATTTAGTAGTTGGTAGCATTGAGCTCTTAAAAAAAGAAAAGAAAGAAGACCCATGTACTATCAACTAGAACAAAAAGAAAATATAGATCTGCCACTGACTGTGTTCCTTTGCCTTTGATGAAAAGGATTTTTAGAAGTCCTCTCATGCTTTGTCTTGATTTCTCCTGGTCTTAGACTAATTGCATGATCATCTTACTCCAATTCCAGAAACTGCTGGAGGCTCACGGAAGCTTCTGGAGTCTCCTCTTGACATTGTATGTGATGCCTACCGAAGTGACTGCTCTGTTAAAAACTGAGGATAGTCTCATAATATCTCCCATGTGTAACTATCTGAGAATGACGAGTTCTCTCCCTAAAACTGTTATGTTAGAATCAAGTCTTTATCCCCAAATGACTTATTCCCACCTTAAAACCCAGTCAGAGATGAGGGGAAGAATTCAAAGTAGAATTATCTCAACAAAGTTCCTTTCTTAAAGAGGCATGCAAAAGAAATCAAAAAAGTATCCTCACTGGGTAGTTTGACAGATACAAAATTGCTACTCTGTTTCTTGTAGGTATGGATCCAAATCATAGTAGTATTTACATTCTGTCTTTAATTTCCTAAAGGGAAAACCAAATCAGAGTAATTTTCTCATACAATGCCTGAGTTTTCTCCTCTCAAATGTTACTTAACAACTAAAATTTATGAAATATTCACTAAAAGTTGTTAATTATAACATTAATTATGAATTTAATATCAAATTGGGAAAACATGGTATTTAATAAATTTTATAAACAGGAACACTAACAAGTGTGAGTGCATGTTTGTGTATGTATATGTATGTAATTTATGTGTTAATATACTATTTTAAAAAATTTGACAGAAAGCAAGAGAAACAGGAGTCTAAATAAGTCATTTGTATCAAACATTTTGCTATTATTTTAAATTCTTTCTTAATGTTATGCTGTGAACACAGATGCTTTATAGTTTCTAGTTTCCATCTTTATAGATAAGAAAGTTAAAGTTTTGAGTATTGAAGTACTTTACTTGGTGATAAGTTTCAGTTAAGCAAAGGATGTCATTTCAGCTATATGAACACATCTGCTGAAAAATGTATTGATGAATTAATCAACAGTTAACTTGGCCAGGCACCATTTTGTAGATATTCACAAGATTTGCTTTGCTGATCAGTCTGTTGTGTGAATACAAATGGATTTTCAAGAACATGAACATCAGTTTTATCTCTCAAAGAGGTATCATTTGTTGTGCTGAAAAGCATTTTTCTCTACTACTTATGGGCTGTGTGACATTGGAAGATCCCCTTAGTCTCTCTGATCCTTATTGCCCCTCTCTAAAATTTGAGATTCTTCATTCCCTAACCACTTCCTGACAGCGTTGTAAAGCACAAATAAACATGAAACATAACTGTTTGCTGCCAATATGTAGACAACATATAAGACAGAGGGCGTTCTTATCACTCCTTTGTTTCACCACGCTCAGTAACTCACTGTTCCCTAGTTAGGTGAATATAGGCTTTAGAAGTATATCATCCTGGGTTGGACGTTTTGTTTGATATTCACTAGGTCGGTGTCCTGGGGGAGGCATTGCATTTTCTGAGCCTCATTTACTTCATCTGTGAAATGACCACCTTACACTGACAGTCATTGTGGGAGTAATGCCTGATGAGAAATAGGCTCCGATCCCCTGCAGTTGATTAAGATGGTGACTGAAAGAAAATCTCTCCGTAAGTTACCCAAAGACAAACTACCGTCACTTCTTCTCTTTCATTCTGTTTTTTATTTTCCAAGCAGAAGCCAAGCAAATCCAGCTTTTGGTTTATAGCAATAACTGACCTCAAGGGATTTAAGCACATTTCTCACTTTTTAAGTTAGCTAAATTATCCTTTGAAAGCAAAGACCAGTTCACCACAGGTATTGGCTTCTCAGTTTTCATCAGGACCTTCTTCCTTTTCCCAACTATTGGTTATTAGCATTTAGTAATGATGTTTGAGAGAATAATCTTATCACCTGTCATTGTGGTGGAAAATATATAAAATTAAAAGGGATATAGTCAAGGATTCAAACTGTTGTCCTCTGTGAGCACCTCAGGTGACTGCAGTTAGCTACAGATGGACAAATAGATGACTAATTAGAATACCTGAAAATGAGCAAACAAACCATTACCACCACTACCAACAGCAAATAATTCCCATATCATCTGCCATAACAATATCATATCTCTTTACTGAATATTTGATTTAAACAGTTAGCTGAATTAATTTGCATTACTCAAAGGGGATCAAAGGGGCTGAGTTGCATTATTTACATATCAGCTGCCATCACTTGCTATTTAGAATTATAAATTACTTTTATTCTTAGAGGAACATAAATAAGACCTGCCTTAGAAAATTGTCACTACCACGTGCGTGTCTAACTCCGTCTTAAAGGTGAACATTTCCCTGAGCCCTTCTTGACACAAAAGATGAAACAGTTGTGCGAAAATACTTTAGCTAAGGTACAACATGAGAATCATCTCTCTGATGAGAAAAGAAAACATAATTTAGTATATCTCAAGGAGAGCGCTATCGACATTCTGGAGGTGAGACAATTCTTTGTTTGAAGGACATCCCGACACATTGAAAGATACTTAATATGCCTGCTTTTGATGCTTTGGGACAGTTATAAAATATCCCCCACATATCTAAATGCTGTCTAGAAGATGTTAGGGTCTTTGGTTGAGATCTACTGGGATAAAGCAAATGGGGGCTCATCTGGACTCTTAGAGCCAGTCTTTTGAATCTGAAGGATCTGGATTTGACCCTTGAGCACATGCAATAGTTAGCTCCGTTATCCTGATCATTTGATGTCTCTGAGCCTCAATTTTACCTACAAGAAGGGGTTAATAATATCTTCTTAAAGGATGAATAATTAAGGTTGGTAAATATTTTTATAATGCTTGGTAGGGAAGAAGTGCTCATTTAAAAGACAGGTAATTTGTACAGACTTGGACAAATGTGTATTTAGTAAAAATTTATATTGGTGCAAGGGAGAAAAAAGGTAACAAGTGCAGTCAGTAGTGATGGTGGTATTAGTCATGGAAAAAGCACTGCTGGTGATGGTTGTGGTACCCACAGGAGAAGCAGCAAGTTAGGTGTTTAAGATGCTACCTAGAGTGCCAGGTATACTAAACGAGTTGCAGGACACAGGCCACTGTGTCCTGCCTATGTTATTTGCGCCAATTCCTTATCCTCCCTATGCTTCAATTTCCTTACGTAAAAGGAAGATGATGTGCATACCTTAACAGTTTGTTGTTAAAAATAAATATAATGTTCAGAGTGAATTGGGCTTAGAGTGATCTGATAATTCAGTATAAATGGAAGGATAGGAAAAGATCACCTGACTCTTGCTTCTATAATGTTGAGTCTTTTTAGTTTGAATTGCTTTTGTCCTGCTGGCCTCCCAGAAAAGCAGTTGACCAGTCATTTTCTCACCAAAGGTATGTCAGGATGGCTCAGTTGAAGGTGAAGTTGTTCTCTGATAATTAGATCTGACTCAGTCTTCACTTGCAGGAGAGTTTAATATTTCAGATATATCTTAGGTTCCAGTCAATGTAATTAGGTCTCAATACACCAAAGAGCCATGATTATAATAAGACCTTCTCTAAAATGTAGTCCAGCAACATGAAGCCTATAGGGTCTGTGTGAATTTCTAAAGGAGAAAGAATAAAACTCTTAATAGTTGAGGTTCAGCACACTCAAAGATAACCCATGTCTCCATTAAGTAAATAGTCAGAGTGTTTATAATGTTAAGCACCTCAGGACTAATGAAGTGTGTAAATCACTTAGATGAAAGGTAGTTATTTGTTAATTTTGCCTCCTGAGGATAAGGTCTGTGTGCTTTGTTTTGATTTTCTATGTAATCCTCAAACTTTGTGTTCTGACATGAATTTCAAAAGACAAACTGGGAATTGATTTTTCAAATGAGAATTTAGGCTGTTATCTGGTTATTTTATACTAAATTTCCAAAACCTACTCACAAATGTGTTGTTGATTATCATCATATTATGATGCTATTCAGAAAATATCAGTGTTAACAGATAGAGATGTGATGCCTTAGAATGCACTGGATTTCTTCTAATATGAAGGGAGTTACCTGTATGGTATAATGACATGTATTTCAAAAGGAGAATTTCATTCCTATTCACATTCCATTCATTTACTTATTAACTGACTACATGACTCAAGCCAAGCCATGTTGAAGGTATGAACATAAATGAAACTGTTTATACCTACAGAGTAGTTTGGAAGAATCACTTATTTGGTAAATGTTCTAGCCTTGGGGAAAGAGCAATAGAGAAAGGAAATAGTGGGTGGTACAAAACGGAGACAGGTAGGACATGGGTGGTGACGACTTAACCTAAGTCTTGCAGCATTAATTACATAAATAACTCAGAAAATCAGACAATTTATAAACCAGGGTCTAATCTTTCTAGACTTATTTGCCCATGTACATCTAGTCTTATTAAACAACATACCATGAGCATTGTTTAGTAAGGACATGGAAAAATGTAGCCTTACCAATTACAGACAGTCCAGTTCACCCTCCCATGCTCTAGCTATGTGGCCATGGGCAGAGTTATTGTACTTTCCTTAGTTATAGTTTTTGTGTCTGTTCAGTGGAAGGGATGAAGCACTTACCCCTCTGAGTTGTTATGAAGAGTAAATGCTATAATCCTAATAAGAAGGAATGACAATAAAAAATACTAATTGTTAGCTATGATTTTCTTATGATCAACATTTTTTCTACTTCGTATTTTATCACAAAGACACTTTTTTTCCACTTTTAAATTATTGTTTATTATATTTTGCTTGTTTGAAATGCAGGTATTTCTTTAATTCTGTTAAAACCCAATTAAAATCCACAGTCTTAAAATGTTACCTCCTTTTCAACTCCTTCCAGATTTCTTTCAAATGTATATATGTAATATGATCACTTGGGACTGTGTTACTTTTTTCCTTCCCTAAAACAGTATCCACTGTGGACTACTGTGTATCTTATTACTCACTGTAGACCTTAATACAAAATGCTGGTTGGAAAATGAACCCTCGATATTAATTTGTTGAAATAAATTAAGCCATAGACAGATGGCTTTGTTCATTCAGATTTGTGCATTCTGCATTTTCATGGATTATACATCAAGAGCCTCTAAATCATTTTTCTGTACCACCTTCAAACTGCATCATTTTAGGAAGAACATTTCAATCCATCCCACAGTGGCTTTACCGACTAGCCAGCAGTTCAGTTTATATGCATCACCACTTCTGCTTGTATAGCAATATCCATTTGTGGAAATATTTTCATATTTTATTCACTTTGCCCTTATTACTTTACACAAATGGGTAGAACAGATAAAAATGAAATTTCTGAGGCTGGTGAGGAGAAGCATCCGTTTCATAAACTCAATACAATTAAGGCAAGATGGAGATAACTAGGCTTGCCTCAACATTAGTTTCTGTCAGGCGCTGTGTCCTTACACCTAATCAGCTGTATGTTCAATTACGAAGAAAGAGGATTAAACTAAAGTGCAAAATGCTAGAAATAAAACATTAAACAACGTGCCTAAAAGATAAGCCACCTTTGGGGATTTTTTAATTGCTTTTAGCAAATTGGGAATGGAATACCTGTTAGAATCTTTAAATCTTTTGTTTAGCTTTTGAACATTGTTCGTAATATGAAGGTTGAAGATTGCTTAATATTTTAATCCTTTTTATAAAACAACAAATTGAACTGATGAAAACTTTAAGTTGCCAAAATTTGAAGGTATAAAGAATACATTACATCCTCAAATTCTACTTCCCTTCATATTATTCTAAGTATCATCTTTAACAATTGTATACAGAAATTTTTAGTTAGTAAAATTGTTTTGTAAACCATTTACCTCTGTTCTAAGTGCATCTTAGTTATAGATAGAAACATAAATAAAACCCAGAAACTTTTAATTTAATACAGATTATAAACATTAACTCAAATGTCATTTGCATTTCAAGATATATGGTTATTATCAATGAATTCAGTATCTGTGTATTTCTGTAGCATCCTTTTTATTAATATGCACATCCTAATAAAGAATTCTGGACAGTCTTTGGAAGAGAAGTTGGATTTCATTCATAGATCTTGCTATTCAAAAGCATGTATTATCTAAATTTGTAAGATGCGAGGTAGTTGTTTTACAGTATAGCAGTGTTTCACATATTTTAATGTGGACGTGAATAACCTGGGAATCGTTTTTTGAGTGTAGATTCTGATTTTGTAGATCTGGAGTGAAGCCTGAGATTCGGCACTGCTAACAAGTTTTCAGGTGTTTTTGCTGTTGCTGGTAATGATATGGATCATACATTAATAGCTATTCAATAGAGTATCAAATATAGAGTCAGAAAATTGGCTTAAAACAATGGACCTATAATGTTCAAGTGTAGAAAGTAAGATGCACAACCACCCATTTTCCAACTCTATTGTCATTACTCTAGTTCAGTACATCACACATGCTGTGTAATCTCGTCATTGTTTTCTCGGCATCTGAACTTACCCTCTCCACTCCACTCAGCACATTACATTAAAACTAATTATTCTTATTTAAATCTCTTTCCTATTTAATTCTTACTGAAGTATGGTTGACATACAACATTGTGTTAGTTCCAGGTATACAGCATAGCTACCCAACAATATCTCTACTAGCATATAAATATATCTAATTTATATACTTTATGCACTGATGACCACAATAAGTCTAATAACATTTCTGTCACCATACAAATTAGGTACAGTATGTTTTAATATATACCTACGCTGTACTTTATATTTCCCTAATTTATGCATTTTGTAACTGGAAGTTTGTATGTCTTGATTCAGTTCATCTATTTCACCCAACCTCCTACCTCTTTTTCCTCTGCAGATCACCAGATTGTTCCTGTATCTAGGAATCTGTTATTGTTTTGTTTGTTCATTTATTCATTTGTCTAGTTTTTTAGATTTCACCTGTAAATGAAATCATATAGTATCTGTCTTTGTCTGATTTACTTCACTTTGTATACCATCCCTTAGGTCCATCCATATTATCACAGATGGCAAGATTCTATTCTTTTTTTATATCTATGTAATATCCCATTGTATATTTATAACACATCTTCCTTATCCATTCATCTATCAGTGAACACATAGATTGTTTCTATTATATCTTCACTTTTGTAAATATGCTTCAGTGAATGTAGGGGTGCTTGTATCTTTTTGAATTATTGTTTTTGTTTCTTTTAGATAATACTCAGGAGTGAAATTACTGGATGGATTATATGGTGGTTCTGTTTTTAATTTTTTGAAAAATCTCCACACTGTTTTCAATAATGGCTGCATCAATTTACATTTTCACCAACAGTTCATGAGGGTTCCCTTTTCTCCACATCTTTATCAGCTATATAATGTGAATGTTAGTCATCTTGAGGTTGTTCCAGAGGTTCCTTAAACTAGCCTCATTGTTTAAAATCCTTGTGTTTTTTCTTTTCTTTTTTACCTTTTCATTTGGGTGATTTCCACTATCCTGCCTTCCAGATTGTTAATCCATTCTCCTAGACCTGCTAATCCACTATCTGTTGTTGATTACCTCTAATGTATTCTTCATTTCAATTGGCATATTCTTCAGATCTGATTGGGTTTTATTTTATATTTTGTTTCTTTTTTTGTGGTTCTCACTTAGTTCTTTATTTCTTCTCCTGAGTTTGGTAAGCATCTGTATGTCTATCACTTTGAGCTCTTTACCTGGTAAATTATTTCCATTGTGTTTTGTCCTTTTTCTGAGTTTTTATTTTGTTCTTTTATTCAAGAAGATTTTACTCTGTCTTGTCACTTTGCGTAACAGTCTGTGTTTATTTCTATGCATTAGGTGTATCATCTATGCTTCTGGTCTTAAAAAAAAAAAAAAAAATGTCTTTATGTAGAGTCCCTATGAGTGCTGTGTTGCAATACTCCTAGTCCCCAGAGCCAGATGCTCCAGGCGTGTCTCCTGTGTGGGCCCTCTTTTGTGGCTGGTCCTTTATTGTTGAATGGGTGGGTGAAGTTTGCCCCCAGGCCAGCTGGCTGGTCATCACTGTATGTAGGTCCGAGTTATCCCTGCACGTAGGGTTCATTCCTCTGAAGGGGAGACTCTTTGTAGGGGTGCTGATGTTGGCCAGTGCCACCTGCTGTGAAGAGCAGAGTGGGAGCTGCTTTGTTGGGGCCAGCCAGTATGGGCAAGTTCAGCTGGGCAGGTTTGGCAGGTCAATTCTGGTTTGGAGCATGTGATTTTAGCTACTTTGATAGAGAATGACAAAAATGGCATCTTCAAGCACTGGGCCAGCTACATGGAAAAAGAAAGAATTGAAAAAAAAAAAAAAAAAAGTGTCCACCGGCACATCTGTTCTCAGAGAAAGTTCTACCAGATCCCTGCCCCTCTGGCACATATATTTCTTCAAGTTGGTCAGTGGATCTTCTTGTATAACTCAGGTACTTTTCAATCTGCTGCTTCTGTGCAGAGACCAAGAGCAAGTGAGTCTGTGGAGTAAGTCTGTGCGTAAGTCCTTCAAGAGCCACCTCAGTTTCCCACAGCCTTCCAGCTCTGCCAGACTTAAGACCCCTTGGTTTTCAAAGCCTAGCATTTTTAAGGGGATTTATCTGTCTGGTGTCATTTCCTTGGCTTGGAAGCCCAATGTGGGGTTTGACCTCCTTGTTCCTCAGCAGGGACCTCTGTGGTTGAGATATCCTCCTGCTGATGGATCATCACACTGAAGATTTGGGTTCTGACTCTTCTGTGTCTCTGCCCCTCCAACTGTCATAATGTGGCCCTTACTTTATATTTTTAGTTGTAGAAAATCTGTTCTGCTAGTCTTCAGATTATTCTCAGAGATGTTGTTCTGTGTATGTATGTAGAATGGCTGTCTCAGTGGGACAAAGTGAGCTCAGAATCTTTATACTCCACCATCTTGATTGGGATTCCAAAGTACTATTTTTTAAAACTCTAATCTGTTCTGCTATCACTCCTTACACTTCCCTTAAGAGTTTTGAATGGATGTCCTCAAAGATAAGCTTCTAAATTATTAATATAGCCCTTCAAACATACAAAGACCTCCTGCGTATATTTCTTACTCCATCTACTTTTCCATTCCCATTGTTTATTAGGCTTTGTTTATATGGGCATTCCCTTTGGATAAGTGTAATCCCCAGGCCAGCAGAAATATATAACCTGGACATTGTTTTTTTTTTTTTAATTTTATTTTTAAACTTTACATAATTGTATTAGTTTTGCCGAATATCAAATTTTTAGAAATGTAAATGCTCAGATTCCTGCACTGAAGCTCTCTCCTACAAGACAGAGACTCTCCTATAAAGGCAGGAATGATCAGTTTTGTTTCTTTGTGATTCTCCAACAGTCAGAATGCTATCTGGTACACTGTAGGTTCCCAAAGAAAAAGGTTTAAATGAACAAAAGAATAAATCACTGTAAATTCTGTATTATTCATTTCATTATTTGTTCAAGAGACAAAATATTTCCTCTTAGGTTTATTCACTGATATATATATATGTATATGTATATATATATATATATATATATAAAATAGAAATCAGAATGCCTGCTTTAAAGATATTCAAATTTTGAAAGAATTTTCTATCATTCTCTCAATTATGTCTAAGCTATGTGTTTTTACTAAAACAATTACTAATCACAACATTGTTCATTAATTCACTCACTCACATATAGAATATTGGATATTTGCTAACACCATTGCTTCTACTTGGAATATTTCCTCCTCAATCTGTAGAACTATCTTCTACATATATATTATAGCTTTTACTGATTGGATCTGAGAGTAATCTCATTCTAGTTTCTAGTTTACCTTAAACTTTCTTCTTTCAAAGCATTTATGACATTGAAAAATAAGTGCTTTTTTATTTCAAAAGTAATATGTTTTTTATAGTAAATTAAAAAAAATACTTTTAATCTTTTAATTGGAAAAAGAAACTAAGTCCCTACTGTAATAATTCACTTTCATGATTACATAAACTTTCAAACTCTTACATATCCTTTAAATTGCAAAAATTGCTGTAGTTTAGATAAATTTATCTGTCAGTTCCAAATTATTTAGGTAAGATTTTTATATTAGCCGGTTGATACTGTGTCCTATTAACATAAAATTTTCCTTATGTATTATAAAAGAGTATATTTAACTAAATGTATTGTGTATCATTTTTAAAAAGTAATGGCACAAATCATTTGGATGTAAAATTTTATTGAAATTAGGTAACGCAGTAAGTGCTGAGTTCCGTAAGAACATTTGATCTATAGTAGATTTCTTGTGTATTCTCTGAGTCACTTTCAGCTATGCTCTCAAGGGAACATCTAAATGTACACAGATACTTCCTCTTGCTATTGTAGAACCAATTAAATTAATTTGTTGGAAATAACATTGTCTACTGCTCACACTGCGGACTAGATTAGATCCTCTGAATCTTCTTTGGTTTCACTCTGTAATGTATAGCACTTTGAATTTTAGTGGTAAGAACTGAAGTTATTCTTTGCTTATGTAAAAATGGATAATGAGTATTTCCATTATAGAGCTTATTCAGAAACCTGAATTTACTTTGGGAGGCTCCTGACACTTTAGTATCATTTAGGATAGGAAGAAATTGAAAGAATATAGAGACTATTTTGCATTACGTGTATTGCTCTAACATAGAGAATTTTTCCAGGGTCCCATCAAGGGGAAGAAATTTCTATGTGGAGACAAGATGGTACATAATAGGAAAAGGAATTATACTGTGATGAAAGAACTTAACTGGGTTTTGTGTACTATGTGTCATAATGCCAACTTTATCATTTCACAGGGTGAGCATTTATCAGGATTACTCTAAAACCCACACAATACAGGTCTAGCACTGACATTTATACAGTACCATGTATGAAATAGATAGCTCGTGGTAAGCTGCAGTATATACCACAGGGAGCTCAGCACAGTGATCTGTGATTACCTAGAGGGGTGGAATGGGGAGTGTGGAATAGGGGGATTGGGAGGGGGGCTCAAGAAGGAGATTAGTATATGTATACATATGATTGATTCACGATGTTGTACAGCAGAAAGCAACACAACATTGTAAAACAGGTCTATTCTAACAAAAAATAAAACAGGTCTTAGGTTTCTTAGAATATATGCATATATTTTTAAAGAGATATTTATGTATCAGAATATAAGTATACACCTATATATTAGTTAATTAAAATAAATAATATATCTACATTCTAAAATGCATATATGTTTAAATAATATTTGTGAGGTTTCAATATTTCACTATAGGCAAGAGCGAAGTGTTGTAAAATTTGTCACCCAGGATGCTGGATGTAGTGTGGCTATACCAAAGTAGCGCTTTGAAGATAAAAACAGATCTCTTTCAGCTTCATAGATTTAATATGCATGTGTCTCTGTTTTTTTTTTTTTTTTTTTTTTACTGTTCTCTATAGTTGACAAAGGAGATCTTATCTGGCATTATTGTGCAAAGAATATGGGAATGGGAATTAAAAGGACTGAGTTTGAGTATTGACTTTGCCATTAACCATCTACAGAGCTTAAACCATATCAGGTCTGGCCTCAGGTTTCAGCTTCCCTATCTGCAAAGCAGGAGGGAGAACACCACTGGAATAAGTAACATTAAAGCTTCTTATAGTGTTCCCTTTCTATGATTCCTTGTAATGAGCGCTGACAGCTCTTGCCTGTTGTCTCTTAGAAAATAATCCAACCTAACACTAATCCCAAGTAATATAAAACCTAAACTATATTTAAATAATATTTGAAATATGTTTTCACTTGGAAACAGTTCAAGAAAAAAAAAGTTATATGTTGCTACTGCAAGTTAAAACAGAACTTTTTTAAGATCACCACTATAATTGGCATTGTTTATAAAGCTTTTTGTTTTTCAGTTGCTCAGTCGTGTCTGACTCTTTGCAACCCCATGGACTACAGCACACCAGGCTTCTCTGTCCTTCAGCATCTCTCAGAGCTTGCTCAAACTCATGTCCATTGAGTTGGCGATGCCATCCACCCATCTTGTCCTCAGTCATCCCCTTCACCTCTTGCTTTCAATCTTTCCCAGCATTGGGGTTTTTTCCAATGATTCAGCTCTTCGCATCACATGGCCAGACTATTGGAGCTTCAGCTTCAGCATCAGTCCTTCCAATGAATATTCAGGACTGATTTCCTTTAGGATTGATTGGTTATACCTCCTTGGAGATCAGGGGACTCTCAAGAGTCTTCTCCAAGACCACAGTACAAAAGCATCAATCCTTCAGCACTCAGCCTTCTATATGGTCCAACTCTCACAGCCAAACATGACTACTGGAAAAAAACATAGCTTTGACTAGATGGACCTTTTTCAGCAAAGTAATATCTCTGCTTTTTAATATGCTGTCTAGGTTGGTCATAGCTTTTCTTCCAAGGAGCAAATTTCTTTTAATCTCATGGCTGCAGTCACTTTCTATAGTGATTTTGGAGTCCAAGAAAATAAAGTCTGTTACTGTTTCCATTATTTCCTCATCTGTGTGCCATGAAGTGATGGGTCTGGATGCCATGATCTTAGTTTTCTGAATGTTGAGTTTTAAGCCAGCTTTTTCACACTCGTCTTTCACTTTCATCAAGAGGCTCTTTAGTTCTTCAATTTCTGCCATAAAGGTGGTGTCTTCTGCCTGTCTGAGGTTATTGATATTTCTCCTGGAAATCTCGATTCCAGCTTGTGCTTCTTCCAGCCCAGCATTTTGCATGATGTACTCTGCATATAAGTTAAATAAACAATATAGAGCCTTCATGTACTCATTTTGAAATTTGGAACCAGTCTGTTGTTCCATGTCTGGTTCTACTGTTGCTTCTTGACCTGCATACAGATTTCTCAGGAAGCAAGTAAGGTGTTCTGATATTCCCATTTCTTTAACAATTTTCCATTTTGTTGTAATTCACACAGTCAAAGGCTTTGGTATAGTCAATAAAGCTGTAGATGTGTTTCTAGAGCTCTCTTGCTTTTTTGATGATTCAACAGATGTTGGAAATTTGGTCTCTGGTTCCTCTGCCTTTTCTAAAACCAGCTTGAACATCTGAAAGCTCTCAGTTCACATACTGTTGAAGCCTGGCTTGGAGAATTTTGAGCATTACTTTGGTAGTGTGTGAGATGAGTGCAATTGTGCGGTAGTTTGAACATTCTTTGGCATTGCATTTCTTTGGGATTGGAATGAAAAATGACCCCTTCCAAGACTGTGACCACTGCTGAGTTTTCCAAATTTGCTGGCATGTTGAGTGCAGCACTTTAACAGCATTGTTTCAGGATTTGAAATAGCTCAGCTGGAATTCCATCACCTCCCCTATCTTTGTTCATACTAATGTTCCCTAAGGCCCACTGGACTTTGCACTTCAAGATGTCTGGCTCTTGATGAGTGATCACACCATCATGGTTAAGATGTTTTTGTATAGTTCTTCAGTGTATTCTCACCATCTCTTAATATTGTCAGCTTCTGCTAGGTCCATACTGTTTATGTCCTTTATTATGCCCATCTTTCATGAAATGTTCCCTTGGTATCTGTTTCTCTTGAAGAGATCTCTAGTCTATTGTTTTCCTCTATTTCTTGCACTGATGACAGAGGAAGGCTTTCTTATGTCTCCTTGCTATTCTTTGGGAGTCTGCATTCAGATGGGTATATCGTTCCTTTTCACCTTTGCCTCTTATTTCTCTTCTTTTCTCAGTTCTTTGTAAGGCCTCTCCAGACAACCATTTTGCCTTTTTGGATTTCTTTTTCTTGGGGATGGTCTTGATCATCACCTGCTGTACAATGTTTGAACCTCCATCCATGGTTCTTCAGGCACTCTATCTATCAGATCTATTCACTTGAATCTATTTGTCACTTCTACTGTATAATTGTAAGGGATTTGATTTTAGTACTGTAAAATTAAATATGATGCTAAAGCTGAAACTCTAGTACTTTGGCCACCTCATGCGAAGAGTTGACTCATTGGAAAAGACTCTGATGCTGTGAGGGATTGGGGGCAGGAGGAGAAGGGGATGACAGAGGATGAGATGGCTGGATGGCATCACTGACTCGATGGACGTAAGTCTGGGTGAACTCCAGGAATTGGTGATGGACAGGGAGGCCTGGCGTGCTGTGATTCATGGGGTCGCAAAGAGTCAGACACGACTGAGCAACTGAACTGAACTGAAAATTAAATAAGTCAGTGCCTGTTTAGCATTGTAGCAGTTCTGGTAAGTTGTTGCTGTTGTTGTTTCAGTCTTGTCTGACTAAAGTTGAGTCCGACTCTTTGTGACCCCATGGACAGTCGCTCACCAGGCTCTTCTCTCCATGGGATTCCCCAGGCAAGAATACTGGAGTGGGTTCCTATTTCCTTCTCCAGGGGATCTTCCCATCCAGGAGTCGAACCCAGGCTTCCTATTTTATTAGATATATTCTTTATCACTGTGTCATCTGGGAAGCCCTCTTGGCACATATTATCATCCTAATAAAGTTATATTCCTGATAGGTTGTGAATGATATGAATAAGCTAAATTTAGTATATAAACTACATAATACTGCAAGTCCTCAAAAATGCAAGTTTTTCTTTTTTTTTTTTTTCACCTATAGGGTCCTGAAGGACTTCCCAGGTGGCACTAGTGGTAAAGAACTCTCCTGCCAACGCAGGAGACATAAGATATGTGAGTTTGATCCCTGGTTCAGAAAGATCCCCTGGAGGAGGTCATGGCCACACACTATAGTATTCTCGCCTAGAGAATCCCATGAACAGAGAAGCCTGGCTGGCTACAGTCCAAGGGGTAACTTCAGTCATGCCTGACTCTTTGTGAAGCAATGGACTGTAGTGTCTAAATATTTGTTGTTGTTCAGTCATGCATAGGGTCCTCATCAACCTCCAGGGATCCATGTCACTTTTTGGCTATGCTTTGTTTCTTCTACAACCAATAAATCTTACTTTACAAGTGGCTGAGCTTCAGTAATGGACAGATGAATCAGTCTGAAGATTAAACATTATGTTAAACATGGTGGATCGGGGGGAGCCCAACAGATGAAGATAAAATAGTAAACCGTATTTAATAGCCTATGCGTGCGTGTATGGGTGCACAGTTGCTCAGTTGTGTCTGACTCTTTGCAACCTCATGGACTGCAGATTCTCTATCTCTGGGATAATTCCAGTAAGAATGCTGGTGTAGGTCACCATTTCCTTCCCCAGGGGCTGTTCAAAACCCAGGGATCAAACCACGTCTCCTGCATTATCAGGCTTATTCGTATATCGTTGAGCCATCTGGGAAGCCCCTGGATAGTGAATATGTATGTGTGTGTGTATATATATATATACATATATGTATACACACTATATATAGTAGATAGTATATTATATACTATAAATATATAAAGAACTTTGTTCTTTAAGGAGCCTCCATAATGCTTTCCAGAGAGGCTGCACCAGTTTACATTCCTACCTACAGTATAGGAGATTTCCCTTTTCTCCACACCCTCTTCAGCATTTATTATTTATAGACATTTTAATGATGACCATTCTGAATGGTGTGAGATGATACCTCACTGTGGTTTTGATGTTCATTTCTCTATTAATTAACAATGATAAACATCTTTTCATGGGCCTATTGGCCATCTATATGTCTCCTTTGGAGAAATCTCTATTTAGGTCTTCTGCCCATTTTTATCAGCTTTTTTTTTGGCTTTATTGGCTTGTACTGGTTTTTCTTTTGTTGTTTACTGAGTTGTATGTTTGTATATTTTGGAAATATAACCCTTGTGGGTTGCATTTTGCGAATATTTTCTCTTCGTCTATAGGTTGTCTTTTCATTTTGTTTATGATTTGCTTTGCTGTGCAAAAACATAAGTTTTACTAGTTCCCATTTATTTTTGCTTTTATTTATCTTGCCTATGGAGACTGACATAAAAAAATCGCTATGATTTATGTCAGAGAATGTTTTGCCTATGTTCTCTTCTAAGAGCTTTATGGTGTCATGTCTCATAGTTAAGTGTTTAAGCCATCTTGAGTGTATTTTTGTCTGTGGTGTGAAGGAGTGTTCTAACTCCATTCATTTCCACGCTGTTGTCCAGCTTTCCCAACAGCAATTGCTAAAGAGACTGTCTTTTTTTTCATTATATATACTTGCCTTCTTTGTCAAAAATTGACTATCTGTGGGTTTATTTTGGGCCTCTCTATTCTGTCTATGTGTGTTTTGTGCTAGTACCATGATGATTTGATTACTGGAGCTTAGCAGTATTGTCTGGTCTGCAAAGCTTATGCCTGCATTTTTGTTCTTTTACCTCATGGCAATTTTGGACCTTTTATGTTTCTATAAAAAATTTAGGATTATTTGTTTTAGTTCTGTGAAAAATGGCATTGATATTTTGATAGAGATCACACTAAACCTGTGGCATCACCGACTCGATGGACATGAGTTGGAGTAAGCTCCTGGAGTTGGTGATGGACAGGGAAGCTTGGCGTGCTGCAGTCTGTGGGGTTGCAAAGAGTCGGACATGACTGAATGACTGAACTGAACGTTAAACCTGTAGATTGCTCTTAGTAAAACAGCCATTTTAACAGTATCAGTTCTTACTTCCCAAGAGCATAGGATATCTTTCTATTTGAATCATCTGCACTTATCTTTATTAATGCTTTATAGTTCCCAGCATGTAAGTATTTTACCACCTTGATCAAGTTTATTCCTAAATATTTCATTTTTGACGTACTTTTAAAAGGGATTTTTTTACTTCCCCCTTCTGATATTTAATTGTTACTGTAAAAAAAAAAATGTAACAGATTTCTGTATGTCAATCTTGTGTCCAGCTACCTTGATAAATTCATTCATCAGTTCTAGTGGTTTTTGTGCAGAGTTTTCAGAATTTTCCATATATAATATTATGTCATCTGCATAGGATGACCTTTTACCTCTTTCTTTCCAAATTGGGTGTGATTTGTTTCTTTTTCATGTCTGATTGTTGTCACTGGAACTTCCAACAATGTATTGAATAGAAACAATGGGAGTGGGCATCCTTGTCTTGTTCTAGATTTTAGTGGGAAGTCTTTCAGGTTTTCACCTTTGAGTATTATTCTGACTGTGTGTGTGTGTCATAAATAGCTTTTACTATATTGAGATATGCTCCCCCATACTATTTTGGTAAGAATTTTCATCATGAATGGATGCTGAATTTTAACAAATTCTTTTTCTGCATCTACTGAGATCATCATGTGTTTTTTTTTGTTTTTGTTTTTTTTGATGAGGTATATCACATTGGTTGATTTGGATATATTGAACCATCCTTTTGACCTGGAGATAGATCCAACTTGATACTGGTATATGATCTTTTTTTGTGTGTGTTGTTGGATTCAGTTTGCTATTATTGTTGATAATTTGCATCTATATTCATTAAAGATATTGGCCTGTAATTTTCTCTTTTCATATTGTCAGTGGTTTTGGTATTAGGGTAATAAGGATGGCTTCCTGGAATAACTTTGGGAATGCCTCTTCCTCTTCAGTCTCTTGGAAGAGTTTGAGAAGGATCAGTATAAGTTCTTTGTATGTTTGGTAGAATTCCCCAGTAAAGCCATCTGGTCCTTAACTTCTGTTTGCAGAAAGTTTTTGTCTGTTTGTTTGTTACAGGTTACATTTTGCTTCTGTAAAATAGTGACTGTTCTGTTCAAATTAACCATGTCTTCTTGATTCAGTTTTGGTGAGCTGTGTGTTTCTAGAAACTTGTCCATTTCTTCTAAGTTGTCCAGTTTGTTGGCATATACTTGTTCATAGTATTTTCTTATGACTTTTTTGTTTTTCTTCAGTATCATTTGGTATTTCTCCTCTTTCATTTCTCATTTTGTTTATTTGGGTTATCTCTCTTCTTGGTGAGTCTGGACAGAGGTCTGTTGATTTTGTTTACCCTTACAAAGACCCATCTGTTGGTTTTGTTGGTTTTTTTTTTTTTTTTCTATTTTTTTTAATCTCTGTTTTATTTATTTCCTCTCTGATCTTTATTATATCCTTACTTCTACTGACTTTAGCTTTTTTGTTTTTGCTTTTTGTTGTCATTGTTCTTCTTTTTCTGATTGTTTTAGGTAGTAGGTTAGGTTGTTAGTTGAGATTTTTCTTATTTTTGAGAAAGGCCTATATCTCTATGATCTTGCCTCTGAGGACTGCTTTTGATGTAGCCCGTAGATATTTTTATGGTTGTGTTTTCTTTGTGATTTGTTTCAAGATCTTTTTTTAATTTCCCTTAATTTCATTATTGACCCATTGGATTTTTAGCAGCATGCTATTTAGTCTCCATATAATATTTTTTTTTCTCATTTATATTTCTGTGGTTGATTTCTACTTTCATGCTATTGTGGTCAGAAAAGATGCTGGAAATAATTTCTATCTTCATTAATTTGATAGCATCAGTATTTTTAACAGACTTCTCTCAGGTCAATAAATAAGGAAGGCAGAAAGATGGATGCTAGACACCTGAATTGGAGATACTTCTTTTATTGCTTTTCTATTCACTGTGCAACATTGTGAGCCAGTATATTAGTAGATTTTATTCCAATAGCCAGAGTGCTTGCTACATGTAGATGAAACCTCAACACAAAAGAAGAATGTACACCTTCTTGGAAGAGAAAAAAAAATATCTTAGATATAAGAAAAATACATTTCAAAATTGAATGAAAAAATATTGCTCATATTTAATATCATGGCCATTTAAGAGTTTTGGAAAGGACATGACCTAAATTCTGCTCATTGACAGCTCTGCAAACCCTTGTTAATTTGATCAATACTATTGACTCTGTTTTCACCTAGGTGAAAGTATGAATCCAAGATGTCCTGTCACTCACTACAATTAAAAAATAAATAAAAACTAATTGATACCATTGACACTTTTAGGTGAAGATACAAAATCCCACTTTTGGAGTCATGCTGAAGATTAAATGAAATAACACCTATGACCTTGCCTAACATAGTACCTCTTGCTTAGTTGGAAATATATCAAATTTAATTACATTTAATATTAGAACATCTATTTCCTGGACAATTCCATTTCGCTCTTCAGTTCTTAGTTTTTCCATGTCTAAAATTAACTTTGGGGTGAGATTATTTTTTAAATTTATCACAGTTCTTGGATTCTACTCTTTTATGCCTTCTTGTGATGTTATTTCCTATAAATATTTGCATGCTAAGAGGAACTACCACTGTTCTTACTTTTAAGAAATGTAGAATTGTAGAAATTCCAGATAACCTACCAGTGAATGGCAAGAGACCTGAAGGCCATTACGGTATTGGCAAGCAACTTTTAACATAACAATTTTTCTTACCAATCATTTTCATTGTCTTTGTGTCTATAAGCAAGTTGGAAATGTAGGCAAGGGCCAGATCACAAAGACTCTTGTATGCCATATGTAAACACTGAGAAATGATGTTTACTTCAGCCTACTGCTTTTATTACTGATTCTTTATCCTGCTTAAATTTGTTATGAGGCATTCAAACTATGCTCAGCTCCTGCTAAAGATATTCAGATTAAAGAACAAATAATGGAGTTGAAGAGTCCCTGCTATAAGTATATGGTCTCTAGAGAAGATAATTTTCATTAGAATTTCAGAGAAACAATGCCAGTGTGACATCAGCTCAGTTCAGTTCAGTCACTCAGTTGTGTCCGACTCTTTGCGACCCCATGAATCGCAGCACACCAGGCCTCCCTGTCCATCACCAACCCCTGGAGTTCCCTCAGACTTAGTCCATTGAGTCGGTGATGCATCCAGCCATCTCATCCTCTGTCATCCCCTTCTCCTCCTGCCCCCAATCCCTCCCAGCATCAGAGTCTTTTCCAATGAGTCAACTCTTCACATGAGGTGGCCAAAGTACTGGAGTTTCACCTTCAGCATCATTCCTTCCAAAGAACATCCAGGAATGATATCCTTTAGAATGGACTGATTGGATCTCCTTGCAGTCCAAGGGACTCTCAAGAGTCTTCTCCAACACCACAGTTCAAAAGCATCAATACTTCGGTGACAAGCTTTCTTCACAGTCCAACTCTCACATCCATACATGACCACAGGAAAAACCATAGCCTTGACTAGATGGACCTTTGTTGGCAAAGTCTTGGCTTTTGAATATGCAATCTAGGTTGGTCATAACTTTCCTTTCAAGCAGTAAGGGTCTTTTAATTTCATGGCTGCAATCACCATCTGCAGTGATTTTGGAGCTAAAAAAAAAAAAAAAAATCTGACACTGTTTCCACTGTTTCTCCATCTATTTCCCAGATGCCATGATATTCGTTTTCTGAATGTTGAGTTTAAGCCAACTTTTTCACTCTCCTCTTTCACTTGCATCAAGAGGCTTTTTAGTTCCTCTTCGCTTTCTGCCATAAGGGTGGTGTCATCTGCATATCTGAGGTTATTGATATTTCTCCCGGCAATCTTGATTCCAGCTTGTGCTTCTTCCAGCCCAGCATTTCTGATGATGTACTCTGCATATAAGTTAAATAAGCAGGGTGACAATATACAGCCTTAACATACTCCTTTTCCTATTTGGAACCAGTCTGTTGTTTCATGTCCAATTCTAACTGTTGCTTCTTGACCTGCATATAGGTTTCTCAAGAAGCAGGTCAGGTGGCCTGGTATTCCCATCTCTTTCAGAATGTTCTACAGTTTATTGTGATCATGGCGCCCTAAAAGGGACCTGTCTCCCTGTTGCCCCCTGAGAATTATATACCAAAAACATATAGGTACCTTTTTTACAGTTGAGTAAAATGTCATAGATGACCATTATTTAAAATAAAAATCTGGAGACAGAATTGTACCAGTCACTAATTCATATCTTGATGTAGATCATCTAGGCATAATTTGTAGGAAATTTAACCAAATCTGTTGAAGTAATACTGATATAAAAGGATATTGGGTCAAAACTGGCATGATATCTAAAATAAAAATTCAAACTATGAATGTTTGCAATCTAAAACAGAAAAAAAAATCATTTACTTTTAGTTCATATTTTGGGTAAATAATTGATCTCTGCAAGTTAGTATGTGACCCTGGTCAAGTCATATAATTTAACCCAGCCATAATATGTGGACTTACTGCCATTTGGTTTATCTCCTTCACAGTTTGTTTATTTATTTTTTAATGAGAATCCAATGACATATATTAAAAACTATCGTAAACACTAAAATGTGATTTATATGCATTCTTTAATTTTTGGCTGTGTTTTCTACAACACCAAAAATATTATTCAGTTCAAATAACTTTATTTATTATAGAAACCACTTCTTCAGAGCACCTTTGTTGTGGGAAGTAAGGGACTAGAATATTGAGCTAGTATCATTGTTATGCACAGCTATGAGTTCTTTGAATTACGTATGATTTTTACCTGCTGTGAGTCTATAGTTCACTAGCATTTTCAACTATGACCCTTTTGTTTACATTTCATAAGCAATATACATTCTGTCTTGTCATTGATGAATTGCCATGACTGTAATAGTTCTGATTAAGTGTCCTTTCCAAATCATCTACAAAAGAGCCCCAAAACTTATTTCCCATTTGCTCCTCAAGCACAAGGGGAAAAAATTGACTCATTTAAGGCCAGAATAATACTGTATTTGCCCCAACTCACAGATGAATAGATCTGTAATAAAGTGCAATTTTCCTCAGAAAATAAAGTCCAATGAAAGGAGATCTGGGGTTACAGTGCATGCATTGCAAAGTAATAGTCACTTAAGTATTGAATGCAGCCAGAGGACAATTTGAAGACATGAAGGACATTCAAACAAGAAACGAGAAATCTGGCAAAGGTGAAAGGGGGTCCACTGGAAGCTTTATTGAACAGTGATTGCAAGTGTAACATTGAAATAATGATTTGCTTCTGCAAGATGGAAGGGGTTGAAATGACAATGTGCATCTTAGTTCATGTCTAGACAACAGTTATGTATAGATCATGGTCCCATGGGTGACCTCACAGGAGCTAAGAAAAAAAAGAATTGATGAAAATAGAGAAGTTTTAAAATTAACAGCCTAGCACATAAACCTAAAGATCAAAACAATTCAGTTTCCAGGTGTTATACATACTTAGGGTGTTCCAATGCTCTGAAAATACTTTATTTTCAGATCACTTATTCACATAGCCTATGTTTATTAAATGCTTATCATGCAACAGGCATAGGAACTTTTTAGGGATAGCAGGAAGGAAAATGAATGAGGATCATCTTTGCTCATGGAACTTCAAATTAATGATTAACCTGAGTGCAATGAAGTACATCATACATTGTTACTGAAATTACCAGTAGATTGACTCATAATAAACTAACATTTTTGTAGGTCAAAATATTTAAGTATTGGCAATTTTAAAAGTCTCAGTCTATTTTTATCATATAACCTTTGTTTGAATGGTGGAAGACTTTTATTTTTTTTTTCATACTAAAACTTTTACTTTATTTTTTATTTTTTTATTTTTTAAATATAAATTTATTTATTTTAATTGGAGGTTAATTACTTTACAATATTGTATTGGTTTTGCCATACATCAACATGAATCCACCACAGGTAATAAATGTTCTTTGCTCTAAAATATTTTTTGTAACTCACATAACCCGCATTTCCTTCCCCTTTGATTTAAAAGTAAATCCATCTCCTTTGAAATTCCCCTAAAGCGCACTTAAAATCTCCAAATTAGCTTTGTGTTACATGGTATGCAGCCATATACTAAAGGATAAATATGGTGCAGCGTGCATGCTTGTGCTCAGTCATGTCTGACTCTTTGCGACACTGTGGGCTGCAGCCCACCAGGCTCCTCTGTCCATCGGATTTTCCAGGAAGAATACTGGAGTGGGTTGCCATTTCCTTTCCCATAAGGTGCAGCGTAGACTTCCAGTTAATTACTCTTATCAATATTCCTCATCAAGCACTTTTGATAGAGTCTGGGGATACCATAAATTCAGAGTAGCACCCTCATTTTTATACAGTTTTAGTCTGAGGGAAATCTGCCATGCTGTAAGTTATAGTATATTCTGAAGTCATTCCACCCTTCCTTTGTCTTAGACTAAGACCTTCACTTTCCAACTCTGGCTATATCTCTTAGGCATTCCACCGCCTATGGCTGGGTTGCCCCTAATCACTGAGCTATTTCTCTAATATAGTGGTATGTTACAGACCAGTAGCATCAGCACCACATATGTATTCTTAAAAAATGCAAATAGTAAGCCCCACCCCCAAACCTACGAATAATAAATTCTGGGGTTGGGTCCCCATCATCCTCTCTAGTGCATCCTCCAGGTAATTCTCATGTAGCACTTGCTTGAGAACCACTGGTCTACAGCATGGTTCTCATTCTTGACTACATTTTGGAATCAGTTGAAGAATATCAACAAGTACTGATGCCTGGATCCTGGTCCTAGTTGTCTGAATTGTATTGGTGGAGGTGCAGGAGGTTTTTGTTTTGTTTTTCTATTAACATCTCCTGTTGTGCACACCTAAGGTTGAAAAGCACTGCTCTACAAACTTAATTGTTTTTTTTCCAGTATGGCTCCCTGTGAAGCCAAGTACTGGGCTTCTTATCTTGGGAGGTGCAGTTAGGAGATATAGAAATGGGTCAGGGATTTTAGATAAACTGATTAACTGATCAGTTTATCTTCATTGTCACTGATGTTGAGTGGATATTGGATGCCGGCTGATGACCATGAAATCTGGTATGGTCATCACTAGCAAATATAAGCCTGGAAACTCCCAAAGATGCAAACTAGCTAATTAGGTAGCCAGTTATCCTCTATTTAGCTAGGGAGCTATCTTAGATTTACAGAGATAGCATCTAAATTACTGAAATTTCCAGTTTATTGTGATCCACACAGTCAAAGGCTTTGGCATAGTCAATAAAGCAGAAATAGATGTTTTTCTGGAACTCTCTTGCTTTTTCCATGATCCAGTGGATGTTGGCAATTTGATCTCTGGTTCCTCTGCCTTTTTAAAATCCAGCTTGAACATCAGGAATTTCACAGTTCACGTATTGCTGAAGCCTGGCTTGGAGAATTTTGAGCATTACTTTAAGAGCATGTGAGATGAGTACAATTGTGCGGTAGTTTGAGCATTCTTTGGCATTCCCTTTCTTTGGGATTGGAATGAAAACTGACCTTTTCCAGTTCTGTGGCCACTGCTGAGTTTTCCAAATGTGCTGGCATATTGATGCAGCACTTTCACAGCATCATCTTTCAGGATTTGAAATAGCTCAACTGGAATTCCATCACCTCCAC
>NW_011494896.1:7839111-7840200 GCF_000754665.1 Bison bison bison
GCTTCTCTTCTTTTCACAGCTATTTGTAAGGCCTCCCCAGACAGCCATTTTGCTTTTCTGCATTTCTTTTCCATGGGGATGGTCTTGATCCCTATCTCCTGTACAATGTCAGGAACCTCAGTCCATGGTTCATCAGGCACTCTATCTATCAGATCTAGGCCCTTAAATCTATTTCTCACTTCCACTGTTTAATCATAAGGGATTTGATTTAGGTCATACCTGAATGGTCTAGTGATTTTTCCCTACTTTCTTCAATTTAAGTCTGAATTTGGCAGTAAGGCCTTCATGATCTGAGCCACAGTCATCTTCCGGTCTTGTTTTTGTTGACTGTATAGAGCTTCTCCATCTTTGGCTGCAAAGAACATAATCAATCTGATTTTGGTGTTGACCATCTGGTGATGTCCATGTGTAGAGTCTTCTCTTTTGTTGTTGAAAGAGGGTGTTTGCTATGACCAGTGCATTTTCTTGGCAAAACTATATTAGCCTTTGCCCTGCTTCATTTCGTATTCCAAGGCCAAATTTGCCTGTTACTCCAGGTGTTTCTTGACTTCCTACCTTTGCATTTCAGTCCCCTATAATGAAAAGGACATCTTTTCTGGGTGTTAGTTCTAAAAGGTCTTGTAGGTCTTCATAGAACTGTTCAACTTCAGCTTCATCAGCGTTACTGGTTGGGGCATAGACTTGGATTACCGTGATATTGAATGGTTTGCCTTGGAAACGAACAGAATCATTCTGTCATTTTTGACATTGCATCCAAGTACTGCATTTCGGACTCTTTTGTTGACCATGAGGGCTACTCCATTTCTTCTGAGGGATTCCTGCTCACAGTAGTAGATATAATGGTCATCTGAGTTAAATTCACCCATTCCAGTCCATTTCAGTTCGCTGATTCCTAGAATGTCGACATTCACTCTTGCCATCTCTTGTTTGACCACTTCCAATTTGCCTTGATTCATGGATGGGACATTCCAGGTTCCTATGCAATATTGCTCTTTGCAGCATCGGACCTTGCTTCTATCACCAGTCACATCCACAGCTGGGTATTGTTTTTGCTTTGGTCCATCCCTTCATTCTTTCTAGAGTTATTTC
>NW_011494896.1:7840300-7872681 GCF_000754665.1 Bison bison bison
AGATATAATGGTCATCTGAGTTAAATTCACCCATTCCAGTCCATTTCAGTTCGCTGATTCCTAGAATGTCGACATTCACTCTTGCCATCTCTTGTTTGACCACTTCCAATTTGCCTTGATTCATGGATGGGACATTCCAGGTTCCTATGCAATATTGCTCTTTGCAGCATCGGACCTTGCTTCTATCACCAGTCACATCCACAGCTGGGTATTGTTTTTGCTTTGGTCCATCCCTTCATTCTTTCTAGAGTTATTTCTCCACTGATCTAGAGTAGCATATTGGGCACCTACTCACCTGGGGAGTTCCTTTTTAAGTATCCTATCATTTTGCCTTTTCATACTGTTCATGGGGTTCTCAAGGCAAGAATACTGAAGTGGTTTGCCATTCCCTTCTCCAGTGGACCACATTCTGTCAGATCTCTCCACCATGACCCACCCGTCTTGGGTTGCCCCACGGGCATGGCTTAGTTTCATTGAGTTAGACAAGGCTGTGGTCCTAGTGTGATTAGATTGACTAGTTTTCTGTGAGTATGGTTTCAGTGTGTCTGCCCTCTGATGCCCTCTTGCAACACCTACCATCTTACTTGGGTTTCTCTTACCTTGGATGTGGGGTATCTCTTCACGGCTGCTCCAGCAAAGTGCACCTGCTGCTCCTTTCCTTGGACGACGGGTATCTCCTTACCACCACCCTTCCTGACCTTCAACGTGGGATAGCACCTCTAGGCCCTCCTGCGCCTGGGCAGCCACTGCTCCTTGGATGTGGGGTTGGTCCTCCCAGCCGCCGCCCCTGGCCTCGGGCATGGGGGCGTGGGGTAGCTCCTCCCAGACACTACCCCTGACCTCCGACGTGATCCACATAGTCAAAGACTTTAATGTAGTCAAGGAAGCTGAAGTAGGGTTTTTTTTTTTTTTTTCTGGAATTCCCTTGCTTTCTCCATGATCCAGTTGTACAAAGGTTAACAGACTATAAATATGCAGGCTTATCTGCACATGGGCTTCCCAGGTGGCCCTAGTGGTAAAGAACCAGATTGCCAATGCAGGAGATATAAGAGACACAGGTTTGATTTCTGGGTCAGGAAGATTCCCCTGGATGAGGTCATGGCAACCCACTCCAGTGTTCTTGCCTGCAGAATCCCATGGACATAAGAGCCTGGTGGGCTGCAGTCCATAGCGTCACAAAGTCAGACATGACCGAAGCAACTTAGTACACATGCATCTGCACACAGTAACTTATATTCTTTCCTGCAAGCAAAGCTTTTAGATATTATTTTACCAAAGAATGTTTATCTCCTTAAATCTATTCCACTACCATATTTATGATGTATATGGGCCAGATTTCCCCTTTCCAATGTCTACATCTAATCTTTTTCCTTGGAATCATTGGGTAAGGGGAGAAGGTCTTTGGATCATATAGGGTTAGAATTTGGAAGAAGCTTTCTCTATGATCAGAAGCCAGATTCTGTAGGAAAGAAGAGAAGGAAGGCTCTAGATTAGAGTTACATTAGAGTTATTGAACTACTGATGAGTAATAAGTCTGGATTCCTGAACATTTCTTAGCTCAGTCTTTTTTTAATGGCTTGAGTTGGATTGGGGACAGGGTGCAGAGCAGGAAGAGCAGGGTAGAACAAATATATATGAAAATGCAATTTTGAGGTCATATGCAGAGCATCTAATAAATTAACTGTTCCATCAAAGTAGACTAGAAATATATATGTCTTTTCCCAGTGTGAAATGTGTAAGTTTCTCTCAAGGCTGGTATGTTTAATATGGATAAAATAACCTTTTCTCTTTGCTTTCTTAGGTTTTTTAGTTTAACCTTATGAAAAGCCTTTGCTCAGGGAACGATTTTCACTCTGAATTTGGTTGACAGAGTAGATGGGGGAGAAGAGACTCTTTAAGTGTTCTTCAATTTTTCTTCACCCTTTCAAAAGCACAAGTGTCCCAGACTGCAAAAACTAAGCAGCCAATAATATTTGATGCCTCATTTTGAAATGTCAGACCTTACATAAACCATTCCCAAAGTAACTTTAGATTTTTGCCCTAGACAAATTCATAGAATTTTTATTACTGAAAACTCTTTTCAGTGAAGCTATATTTTCTAATTCCACATAATTTGCCATCTTTACCCTGGGGATGCCAAACTTTGAAGAATGGAAAGATATCACAGGTCAGGGTAAATGTTTATAGGAAATTTCAAAAAGACTGTTGCCAAATAGCTAAAGCCTTGGAAGTTTTGCTTAATCAGTTCCCTGGAGGGATTATTTTAAGCACTGATGCTGTAAGTAGAGCCAGTTACTATGAATCAAGAGAATTTTCCATAGTAGGCAAGGTTGACTTTACTTTCTTCTAGAGATAAAGCAAATGAAATGCTTTGGCACTGATGGGAATGTTGAGCTCTCCATTTTCTCTGGGTTATGTTGTTTTTATTGTCCTTGCTAAATACATATTAGTAGACAGCTCTTATATTTATATTTGCTGAGGACTACAAATTGGCATTTATATGTAAGAGATTTGGCAGGCATTTATTAAGGAGTCTTCATATCTATTACTGTTAATACTTATGTAAGGTTCTCTGAGTCCTTATGTTTTAAGTGAGTATTCTCCAGGATTTGTTTGTGTTTGTTGACAGTAATAGCTCATAATAATGACAGTGAAGAGCCAGACATAGGACCCCACATTTTTGCTGTATTATTTCTAATAGCAAACTTGAAAGCTAGGTTTTATAATTTCCATTTTAGTAGGAGAAAGCTGAATTTGAGAAGTGATTTGACCAATATCAAAGACATGGGAAAGAAGTGAGGATGCAGGCTTGGGTCTGTGTCATGACAAACCTGTTTTTATATCTACATCATAATTCTTCTTAAGCATCAATGAAAGAAGTTAAACTTCATTGAGGTCCAGTTGCATTTCACTACTTGCTAAGCCTGTGGATGTTAAGCTGTGAGCTTCATTAAAGCAGGGCCATGACTATATAAACAAATATGTGTGTACATATATATATGTGTGTGTATGTGTGTGTGTACATATATATCAGCAGCAACAATAATGCAATAATAACTGTATTGCCTTCAATATATTTCCTTTCTTCCATACCATGACTGGACCTCACTGACTATACAATGAACATTTATTTTTTGAATGGGTGAATAAATAAAGGAATAAATAAGCTTGCTATATCTGTTGATTGAGAAGGTATAGGCTTGAGCCTAAGCTAGATTCCCAATTCTGCTTCATAGCTTCTTAACTGAATGGCTTGGAAAAGACACTAAACTCTAGTAAGTTTCAGTTGTCTTATCAGCATAAAAGGAATAGTATAGATGATCAATGGGAAGTTTATGGTTAGTAACCTCAGTAAAATATTAATTTGCTATAGTTATAATTTTCAAAGCCCTGGAAAAAATGATTTATTATATAAATCTGAGATTAAATCCTTCCATCTGCTTTTTGCTGTCTAAAATCTGACAATAATTTTCACACATTTTCAACTTTTTATCTTGCCCCACTTTAAGAAATATATTTTATGTCAAATTTCAGTCCATATGTATATGAAATTATAATTAAAATGGATTCAAAATTGCCATGAAAATATTTAAATATATATTAGGCATATGTGTGTTGTCTACTCTTCTCTTTTATTCTATTCAAATAAAACAATGTTTATGACTCACTAAATTGATTTTAGGATCCACTTTATATTTGAAAGCCACTTTTTGAAAACTACTATTTCGGGGGGAAATATCAGTCTGCAAACTTCTTTATGCTGTTAGACTCTGACTGAAAGGATGATGCCAGGATCTGAATGGGAAGCAGAAGTGTACGTATGTGTGCATGCTTGTGGTTGGGGATGACAATGACATAGAAGAAGAACGAATTAGATACTCCTTATGTGTCATCTATATATGTATCTTAGTTTGTCCAGGCTGCTATACCATAATACCAGAAACTGAGGGGCTTAAACACAGACATTTACTTCTTAAACAATTCTGGAAGCTGGGACGGTCAAACAAGATCAAGGCACCAGGAAATTTACTGTCTGGTTGGGGTTTGCTTCCTGGTTCTTAGGCTCCCTTCTTCTCAAAATCTCCTCACATGACAGAGGGTTGAGAAAGCTCTGTAGGGTCTCCTTCCAAAGATACCAGTTAATTCCATTCAAGAAGGTGCCACACTTAGGACCTTATCAACTCACAAAGGCCTCACTTACTAATAATAGAAATTATTGTTTAGGATCTCAGTATAAGAATTTTAGAGGGATGAGGACATTTAGGTTACAACTCTGTATGTCAGCCTGTTAATCTCTCCACCTTCTCTTCAATCTGTCCACCATCTCCATTTACCTAAGCCTATCTATGTACTACTTATCTATGAATAGCTCTATAAATAAATCAATGAGTGTAATTCTTACGTATGTTTAAGATTCCTTAGAATGGTTTCCATGAGTTTCCTGCAGTCACTGACCATATAGAGTTCAGATGAGAAGAAAAGTCATCTGCTAAAATATAATTGGTGACAATGACAGCAAGTGAATAGTGACAATCTATATGATATTTCCTTAAAAAAGTTAGTTTATAACCTGTTACAGTTTGTTATATTAAATCTTTCACCTATTTTAAATTGAATAAGATTGCTTACTCCTTGTAAGGAAAGTTATGACCAACCTAGATAGCATATTCAAAAGCAGAGACATCTCACTGGAAAAGACTCTGATGCTGGGAGGGCTTATGGGCAGGAGGAAAAGGGGACGGCAGAGGATGAGATGGCTGGATGGTATCACTGACTCGATGGATGTGAGTCTGAGTGAATTCCAGGAGTTGGTGATGGACAGGGAGGCCTGGCGTGCTGCGATTCATGGGGTCGCAAAGAGTCAGACACGACTGAGCGACTAAACTGAACTGAGCTGAACTGACTCAAATGTTTGTAAGAATTTTATATGTTACTGATCATGTAACTTAAATGACTTCATAAATGGGGATTTTTTATTTAATCAAACATACAAAAATGTGAAGATATGTAAGAAGAGCTGAAATATGTATAAGTACTCTAAACCACTGAGGAGAAATATTTTATGAAAGTACCATAGTTTTTTTAAACAGCCTTCTTTTGAGAGACATTTAAGTTTTTCCAATTGATTTTATGTTATAAATCATACTGCAGTAAATAACTTTATGTATCATTTATTTCATTTTCATGTAAGTAATGTGTATTCTTCTGCTAAATATTTCATGTAAGCAATGTGTATTTATTTTTGCTAAATATTGACAAATTGCCCTCTATAGAGGCTGTGTGAATTTTCTTCTCACCATCAAGAGGAATGTTTGCTTCCCTACCTTCTTCTCAGCAGTTAATTATCAAAATTTTCTATTTTGGGCAATTGAATAGTTCAAAAATGGCATGCACATGTAATTTAATTGGATATATTTTCTGGTTTTGAATGAGACTGGGCATCTTTCCATATCTTTAAGAATCATGGGCATTTTTTGCATGTGTGACCTATTTTATTTTCCTTTCCCACTAATATATTGGAATTTGGTATTTTTACTTATTTCTTTTTATTGATGATAAATTAAAGCTTTACTGAAGCCAGTTTTTCTATATTTTCCTATAATTAACTAAAAATATATTTCTATTCATTTATTTATTTTGGTTATGGTTATCTTTACCATGCAGCTATGTTTGAATTGAATGTTGTTTTAATGACTTCTGAGTCTGACATTATCCTTAAAAATGACTTTTCCAAAATGATACATTTAAATATCCAATTTTTCTCTCAATACTTTTATGGTTTCATTCTCAAAAAATATTTGGTCATTTTGGAATTTGATCTAGTATTATGAGTGAGGCATAAATATAACCATATTCTTCCAAGTGCCTATCACAATGTTACAGAAATTTTCACTAAATAGTTCATGTATACTTTGCTTATTTATAATGCTATCTTTCTCATACACTAGACTCAAACACATATTTTAGTCTATTTCTAGACTTTCTGAGTCATTAACTTTATTTACCAATTTTCATATTGCTTCATTTATTGAAGCTATAGAATATGTTTATTGGAAAACCTTTTCTTTTGTATTAGGGTAAAGCCGATTAACAAACAATATTGTGGTAGTTTCAGGTGGACAGTGAAGGGACTCAATCACACAATACATGTATCCATTCTCCCCTAAACTCCCCTCCCATCCAGCCTGCCACATAATGTTGAGCAGAGTTCTGTACGCATATAATAGGTCCTTGTTGCAACATGTTTTAATATCTGATATTATTCAGTTCAGTTCAGTCACTCAGTCATGTCCAACTCTTTGCGACTCCATGAATCGCAGCACACCAGGCCTCCCTGTCCATCACCAACTCCCAGAGTTTACTCAAACTCACATCCATCAAGTCGGTGATGCCATCCAGCCATCTCATCCTCTGTCGTCCCCTTTTCCTCCTGCGCCCAAGCCCTCCCAGCATCAGAGTCTTCTCCAATGAGTCAACTCTTTGCATGAGGTGGCCAAAGTACTGGGGTTTCAGCTTCAGCATCATTCCTTCCAAAGAACACCCAGGGCTGATCTCCTTTAGAATGGACTGGATGGATCTCCTTGCAGTCCATGGGACTCTCAAGAGTCTTCTCCAACACCACAGTTCAAAAGCATCAATACTTCGGCGCTCAGCTTTCTTCACAGTCCACCTCTCACATCCATACATGACCACTGGAAAAACCATAGCCTTGACTAGATTGACCTTTGTTGGCAAAGTAGTGTCTCTGCTTTTCAATATGCTATCTAGGTTGGTCATAACTTTTCTTCCAAGGAGGAAGTGTCTTTTAATTTCATGGCTGCAGTCACCATCTGCAGTGATTTTGGAGCCCCCCAAAATAAAGTCTGACACTGCTTCCACTGTTTCCCCATCTATTTCCCATGAAGTGATGGGACCAGATGCCATGATCTTCGTTTTCTGAATGTTGAGCTTTAAGCCAACATGTTCAGTCTCCTCTTTCACTTTCATCAAGAGGCTTTTGAGTTCCTCTTCACTTTCTGCCATAAGGGTGGTGTCATCTGCATATATGACATTATTGATATTTCTCCCAGCAATCTTGACTCCAGCTTGTACTTCTTCCAGCCCAGCGTTTCTTATGATGTACCCTGCATATAAGTTAAATCAGCAGGGTGACAATATACAGCCTTGATGTACTCCTTTTCCTCTTTGGAACCAGTCTGTTGTTCTGTGTCCAATTCTAACTGTTGCTTCCTGACCTGCATATAGGTTTCTCAAGAAGCAGGTCAGGTGGCCTGGTATTCCCATCTCTTTCAGAATTTTCCACAGTTTATTGTGATCCACACAGTCAAAGGCTTTGGCATAGTCAATAAAGCAGAAGTAGATGTTTCTCTGGAACTCTCTTGCTTTTTCCATGATCCAGCACATGCTGACAATTTGATCTCTGGTTCCTCTGCCTTTTCTAAAATCAGCTTGAACATCTGGAAGTTCACAGTTCACGTATTGCCGAAGCCTGGCTTGGAGAATTTTGAGCATAACTTTACTAGCATGTGAGATGAGTGCAATTGTGATAGCATTACTAAACACCTAAACACCAATCTTTTTTTTTTTTTCCAATTTTCCAAGTGATTCTTGCTTCTTTATTTTTTCATATAAATGTATAATCAGATTGTTGACTTCTCACTTGAGAAAAAGTTGGGATTGTATGGTATTTATCTCATGACAAATTGATGGAGTAACTTAGGGAGAGAGATGGCATTATCATGATACAGAATGCTGCTGCTGCTGCTAAGTCACTTCAGTCGTGTCCAACTCTGTGCGACCCCATAGATGGCAGCCCACCAGGCTCCCCTGTCCCTGGGATTCTCCAGGCAAGAACACTGGAGTGGGTTGCCATTTCCTTCTCCAGTGCTTGAAAGTGAAAAGTGAAAGTGAAGTCGCTCACTCATGTCCAACTCTTCGTGACCCCATGAACTGCCGCCTACCAAGCTCCTCAGTCCATGGAATTTTCCAGGCAAGGGTACTGGAGTGGGTTGCCATTTCCTTCTCTGATAATACAGAATATTCCCATGCAAACTCTCTGTATTCCTTTTGACCTGTTGTATTCATCTTTGGGTACTTTAGTAGCATTTAAAATTTTTATTTGTATAGATCTTGTCATTTCTTGTTAGATTTATTTTTAAATATTTGTTGTTATTCAGTAACTCCGTTGTGTCTGACTCTTTGCGACCCCATGGACTGCAGGATGCCAGGTTTCTTTGTTCTTCACCGTCTCCTGGAGTTTGCTCAAATTCACATCAATTGAGTCAGTGATGCCATCCAACCATCTCATCCTCTGTTGTCCCCTTCTCCTCCTGCCTTCAATCTTTCCCAGCATTAGGGTCTTTCCTAAAGAGTCAGCTCTTTGCATCAGGTGGCCAAAGTATTGGAGCTTCAGCTTCACCATTGTCCTTCCAGTGAATATTCAGGGTTGATTTCCTTTAGAGTTGACTGGTTTGATCTTGCAGTCTAAAGAACTCTCAAGAGTCTCTCCAAGACCAAGTTCTAATGCATCAATTCTTCAATGCTCAGCTTTCTTTATAGTCTAACTCTCACATCCATACATGATTACCAGAAAAACCATAACTTTATCTAGACCGACTATGTTGGCAAAGTAATATCTCTGCTTTTTAATACACTGTCTAGGTTGGTCATAGCTTTTCTTGCAAAGAACAAGGTCTTTTAATTTTATGGCTGCCATCACTATCCACAGTGATTTTGGAGCCCAAGGAAATAAAGCCTATCACTATTTCCATTGTTTCCTCATCTATTTGCCTTGAAGTGGTAGGATTCCATGATCTTAGTTTTCTGAATGCTGGGTTTTAAGCCAGATTTTTCACTCTCCTCTTTCACCTTCATCAAGAGGCTCTTTAGTTCCTCTTCACTTTCTGTCAAAAGGGTGGTGTCATCTGCATATCTGAGGTTATTAATATTTCTCCCAGCAATCTTGATTCCAGCTTGTGTTTCATCCAGCCTGGCTAAATATTATATCTATCCTATTGCTGTTAGAAATTTGAGTTTTACCACTTTTTTTGTCCTTTAACTGAATGCTATTTACATGTATGAAAACTGTGATCTTATGTCTAAAAATTTTTTTGCCTAGATAGTTACAAAATTTTTTTTATTATTGGTAATAGTTTTTCAAAATTATTTTCTGAATTTCCAAGTATTCAATGATATTTATTATTAGATCTTTCCAAATATTCCATTATAGATCTCTTTTTAATTCTCTAATTTTTTTTGGCTGATAAATATAAAATACTAAATAGTAATTGTGATTATGTATATCTTGTCCCATCACTTCATGGCAAATAGATGGGGAAACAGTGGAAACAGTGTCAGACTTTATTTTTTGGGGCTCCAAAATCACTGCAGATAGTGACTTCAGCCATGAAATTAAAAGACACTTTCTCCTTGGAAGGAAAGTTATGACCAACCTAGATAGCATATTCAAAAGCAGAGACACTACTTTGCCAACAAAGGTCCATCTAGTCAAAGCTGTGGTTTTTCCAGTGGTCATGTATGGATGTGAGAGTTGGACTGTGAAGAAAACTGAGCACTGAAGAATTGATGCTTTTGAACTGTGGTGTTGGAGAAGACTCTTAAGAGTCCCTTGGACTGCAAGGAGATCCAACCAGTCCATTGTAAAGGAGATCAGTCCTGGGTGTTCATTGGAAGGAATGATGCTAAAGCTGAAACTCCAGTACTTTGGCCATGTCATGTGGAGAGTTGACTCATTGGAAAAGACCCTAATGCTGGGAGGGCTTGGGGGCAGGAAGAGAAGGGGATGACAGAGGATGAGATGGCTGGATGGCATCACTGACTCGATGGACGTGTGTCTGAGTGAAAGGATGGTATCACTGACTCGATGGACGTGTGTCTGAGTGAACTCCGGGAGTTGGTGATGGATAAGGAGACCTGGTGTGTTGCAATTCATGGGGTCACAAAAAGTCGAACACGACTGAGCTACTGACTTGAACTGAACTGATATCATTGTTTGACTTTTGTGATCATTCATATAGTTTTTAAGTACAATGTTCTTTGAATTTGAAATATGTGTGCTTTATAATTTCAGTAAAAACTTTTGTGAAAAAGTGAAAGTGTTAGCCAACCAGTCATGTCGGACTCTTTGTGACCACATGGACTGTAGCCTGCCAGGCTCCTCTGTCCATGAGATTTTCTAGGCAAGAATGCTGGAGTGGATTGTTGTTTTCTTCTTCAGGGTATCTTCCCAACCCAGAGATCGAGCCCTGGTCCAACACATTACAGGATGTTTTTTTTATTGTCTGAGTATTTCTTATTTTTAATTTAAAAAAATCAAAGACTTTTCTTTTAACATTGAGTAAAATGTACATGGAGAAGGAAAGGTCAACCCACTCCACTGTTCTTGCCTGGGAATATCCATGGACAAAGGAATCTGGATGTGTACAGTCCATAGGGTCACAAAGATTCAGACATGACTGAGCAACTGAACACATGCACACACAAAATGTCCATATAATTTTTCTTTTTATTTGATTTACATGTCACATGACACATTTCTTAGTATTGATGCGTACCTGTATTTCTGGAATAAAATTCCTTAAGCCAGTCATTCTTGGGTTTGGTGTCAATGTATGCTGCTTCATTAAAATAATGTAGGGTATTTCCTTCTTTTGTCATTTTTTAAAACTTTTTGAATGTCATTGGAATGATTTTGTAAATGCAGTGAGCCCTTTGCTTACTGCTAGTATCCTTTAGAATGGTCAGGAGTCCTTCCTACATAATTTCTGCCTACACAGTTAGATTTATTTTTTCACTGACATATATTTGACATACAAAATTGCATTAGTTTCAAATGCACAGCACAGTGACTTGGTGTGTACATACACCGTGCAATGATCACAGCAGTAGATCTAGCTATCATCAGTCATCATACAAAGTTAATAAACAAATATCATTGGCTGTATTCCTCATGCTGTACTTTAATCCCCTTGACCTATTCTTTTTTCTAATTTGTACCTTTGTGCCTTTTGAACCCTTTCACCTATTTTTCCCACCCTCTTCAAACTCTCTTTTTTTGCAGCCACCAGTTTGTACTGTGTAACTGGATTTGTTTTGTCTGTCATTATATTTGTTTTGTTTTTCATATTTCACATGTAATGAAATTGTATACTATTTGTCTTTGATTTACTTCAGTTAATATAATTCCTACAAGTTCCACCCATGTTGTTACAAGAGGCAAGATTTCATTCTTTTTATGGGTGAGTAATATTTCATTGTGCGTGTGTGTGTATATATATACACACCATTTCTTTTTCTATTCATCTATCATGGACACTTAATTTGCTTTCATTATCTTTGTTAACATAAATACTGTTACAAGATATGCAAGTGTATCATTTTCAATTAGTGTTTCTGTTTTCTTCAGATAAATACCTAGAAGTGGGATTGCTGAATCATAATGGTAGTTTTATTTTTTAATTATTTGAGGAAACTCCATATCACTTTCCATACTGGCTGCATCAATTTACATCACCATCAACAGTGCATGAAGACTCTCTTTTACCCAAATCCTCACCAACACTTGCTATTTCTTATCTTTTTGATAATAACCTTTCCGACAGATGTATAGTGATATTTCATTGTGGTTTTGAGTAAAACTTCCATGATAATTAGTGATATTGAGCATCTTTTCATGTATCCATTAGCTCTCTATATGTCTTCCTTGAAAAAATGTCCATCCAGGTCCTCTGCCCATTTTTTTAATCTTTGTTTCTTTGATGTTGAGTCATATGAGTTCTTTGTATATTTATAATATTAATCCAGGATCAGATATACTATTTGCAAATACCCTCTCCTAGTAAGTAGGTTATGTTTTCATTTTGTTAATGACTGTATTCATTATGCAAAAACTTCTTGATTTGATGTAGTGCCATTTCTTTATTTTTGCTTTTGTCATTGTTGCCTGAGGAGATGTGTCCAAAAAACATTGCTAAGACCAATATTGGAGCTTACCGCCTATGTTTTCTTCTAGGAGCTTTGCAGTTTCAGAACTTCACAATTAAGTCTTTAAACCATTTTGACTTAAGATTTGGATGTGGTGTAAGAAAGTGGTCCAGTTTTATTCTTTTGTATGTAGCTGTCCACTTTTCCCAACAATATTTATTAAAGATGCTGTCTTTTCCAAATTGTGTATTCTTGCCTCGTTCATAAAAGATTATTGACCATATATGTGTGTGTTTATTTCTCGACTATTTCTATTCCATTGATGTATCTGTCTGTTTTTGTGCCAGTGCCATACTGTTTTGATTACTCTAACTTTGTAGTCTAGTGTGAAATCAGGACACAGGGTACCTCCAGTTTTATAATTACTTCTGAAGATTTTTTTGGTACTTAGGCTCATTTATGCTTCCATATTCACCTTGCTGTTGCTAAGTCGCTTCAGTAGTGTCCAACTCTGTGTGACCCCATAGATGGCAGCCCACCAGGCTCCCCCGTCCCTGGGATTCTCCAGGCAAGAACATTGGAGTGGGTTGCCATTTCCTTCTCCAATGCATGAAAATGAAAAGCAAAGTTGCTTAGTCCTGTCCAACTCTTCGCGACCCCATGGACTGCAGCCTACCAGGCTCCTCTGCCCATGGGATTTTCCAGGCAAGAGTACTGGAGTGGGGTGCCATTGCCTTCTCCATATTCACCTTAGTATTACTTTTTCTTTTGCTCTGAAAAACACGTTGGTATTTCATAGGGATTGTGTTGCATCTGTAGCTTGCTTTAGGTACTATGGTATCTTTAATAGTATTTAATTTCCCAGTCTGTGAATACACTATGTCTTCCCATTTATTTGTGATGTATTCATTTTCTTTCCCCAATAACTTATGTATTATAGTTTTCAGAGTACAGAACTTTCACCTTTTTTGGCTAATTTTATTTGGAAATTGTATTTTTTGAAACAATTGTATATGAGACATTTAAAAAATCTATGACAGCTTTTTTTTTAAGTGCTATAAAGCAGTGCAACATATTTCAATACATTAATTTTCTGTCCTGTGTCTTTACAGAATTTATTTATTCTAACAGTTTTCAGGTGGAATATTTAGGGTTTACTATATAAAATTTCATCTGCAAATAATTATAGTTTTACTTCTTCATTTCCAATGAATGCTTTTTAATTTTTTTCTTTCTTTCCTGATTACTCTAGCTAATACTTCCAATAATATTTTAAATATTTGACAAGAGTGGACATCTTTGTCCTCTTCCTGATCTTAGAGGAAAAGCTTTAAGCTTTTCATTATTGAGTATGAGATTATCTGTAGGTTTTTCATATATGATCTTCATTATCTCAGGGTACAAAGTCTGTATACATTTAAGACTAATGTTTCCTTGTTGATATTCTGTCTAGATAATAGATCCATTATTGTAAGTGAGATGTTACGGTTCCTTACTATTATCGTGTTTGTCAATTTCCCATTTCTATCTTTTAATATATGTTTATGCATTTGGTGCTCCTATGTTAGGTGCATAAATATTTACAAATGTTGTATCCTCTTGTTGACTTGACCCCTAAGTATGTTGTAATGATCTTCTTTGTCTTTTGTTACAGTCTTTGCTTTAAAGCATATTTTGTCAGATATACATATTTTTGGCTTATCATTCTTTCTTTTTATTTCCAGCTTTCTTTTCATTTCCAATAACAGGGAATATCATTTTTAAGCTTTCACTTTCAGTCTGTTTGTGAATTGAGTCTTGTAGACACCATTTAAATGAGTTATTGCATTTTTATTCAATTAGCCACACTATGTCTTTTAATTAGAGAATTTAGTCTATTTATATTTAAAATAATTACTGATAGGTATGTATTTTTTGCCATTTTATTGTTTTCTGTGAAGTATTCTGCTGTGCTTTTTCATTCCTTTCTTCTTTTTTACTTTCTTCACTTGTGTTTTTATTGCTGTCTTTAATGTTGTTTAGATCACTTTCTCATTATTTTTGTATATATATGATAGGATTTTGATGTGTAGTAACCATGAGGTTCATAATAACAACCTATATAGTAACAGTCTATTTTAAGTTAAAAGTTACTTAAGTTCAATAGCGTTCACTTCCCTCCCCTGGATTTTTTTTTTTTTTTTACTTCTACATCTTTTATTTTATGTAAGTTTGAAATAATTATTGTAGTTACAGTTGATTTTTACCACTTTTGTCTTTTAACCTTTACACTATTAACCTTTAAACTTTTACCTTTATACTGACTTACTAATCCTGCTGGGTAGAGTATTCTTGGGAGGTTTTCTTGTCTGTCTGTCTGTTTATTTTTCTTCTAGCACTTTGAACACATCATGTCACTCCCTTCTTGACTGCAAAGTTTCTGCTGAAAAATCAGCCAATATTCTTATGGGGGCTCCCTTGTATGAAGCCAGTTTACTTTTGCTGCTGTAAGCTTTCTTTATTTTGTGATATTTTAATTGCAATAATTTTAGATCTATTTGGGTTCATCTTGATTGAGACTCCCTTCACATCCTGGACCTGGATGTCACTTTTCTCCCACAGGTTAGGGAAATGTTTGTCCATCATTTCTTCAAGAGTTTTATACCTCTTTTCTTTTGTTTGTGTTTGTCTCTCCGGGGACCCCCATAAAATGGAGGGACGTGTACTTGATATTGTTTCATATGTCCCTTAAGCTACCCTCATTTTTTAAATTTATTTTTCTCTTTGCTGTTATTTTATGTGATTTCCATTACTCTGTCCTTTGGGTCACTGGTCTGTTCTTCCATATCATCTAATCTGCTATTTCTTCCTGCTAGTATATTTTTTAGTTATTCTATTTTAAGATCTGTGAGTTGTTTTTGGTACTTTCTCATATTTTCAGTCTCTTTTGTGAAGTTGTTACTGTGTTTGCTGTTTCTTCTTCTGAGTTCAGTGAGCATCTTTAGGACCATTTGTTTGAACTCTTTATCAAGTAAGATACTGTGTCCATTTCTTTAATAATTTTTTCTGTTTCTTTATTTTGAAAATTATCCACTCTTTCATCATTTTAATTGACTCTCAGTATTTGTGTGTATGTATTATGTGAAACAATATATCTCTTTCTTTCTTAAATGAATGGGTTTGTGTAGGAGTTGAAATTTATGATTTAATCTTGCCCTAGTTCTTCTTTTTCCTCACTAGGATTGTTTCAGATTAATGGGGTCTGGAAATGCAACCCTCCCTAGGAACTTGAACCTACTGCTCTGTGGATATCCCCTGTGTAGGCTGCATAAGCCTGTTGTCTCTGGAAGAAGGGGGTTGAGAGAGTGACATGGAGCTGATGGGGCTGCTTGAGTAACATGGATGGATGGTGCTGCTTGCTTGCTGCTGTTAGCAGGTTATATTGAGATGTACAGAAATAGTAACTTCCAGCACTGTGAGCAGCAATGTAGAGGCAGTCTGTGAAAACAGCATCCACCAGTGCTTCATCCCCAGGGAAAGACCCAGCAGATTTTGCCCCTTTTTGCAGATGCTTGGGATTGGCAGTGAATCTTTTTCACATTTTGTCCAGGCTCTTTTCAAATGGCTGCTTTTTTACTAGGTCCTGGAGCAAGTGTCTCTGTGTATGATTGTTTGAGACTCAAATCTTTGTTCCCTATAAGCCTATGTTTCTCCTAAATATAAACCTTGTTAATTTTCAAAGCCAGGCATTTCGGATGTTCTTTTCTCTGAAGCACGCCCCCAGATTTGGTGTACTTAGTATGGGGTATAAGCATCTTGCTTCTCAAGGAGAAGCTCCAACTATGCATGAAATTGATAGATATATCATACATGTATATATACTCCTCTCCTTTTTGGGTTACTATGATGCATGTGTGTTTCTTGCCAAAAGCATGTCTCTGCCTTTCCTACCCATCTCGTTGTGACTCTTTCAACTTTTGTCGTGGTCAGCTAGGTCTTCAGCTATTTTCTCAGGTTCGTTTCAGAGGAAATTTTTCCCTACCTGGCCATATATTTTTTATATCTTTGTGAGGAGGTGAATTCAGGCTCTTTCTACACCATAATCTTATGTGGTTAGATATTTTGATGATTATCTCAAGTGCCATCTTCATAAAGTTATACTGAGATTGTCAATGGGACATTTTTTGGTGGAGAATCCCTTCACTCCTCAGAGTGGCAGCCAGAAAATGAAGAGTTTGGAATAGGCCTCTTAAAGTTCCTTTCCCCTGCTAACGTATCACTAAAATAATGGTCAGTGTAATGTTTTATGGTGACTAGAAGAAATTTCTATAGGTTCTAAAGTTTCCCCATGCAAACCCTAGGCTAAAATGAATTTTCCTAAGGTTTCCAGTCTTATTTGGGAACCTTATGTATATATTTATACAACTTTTAATTACACTAATAATTTTCTTCTACATGATGTGAGTTAATGTCTGTAAAACAACTAGCACACACCTGACACTGGTAAGCACTCAATAAATGTTGGAAAACAGTGTTAGTATATTTGAATTTTACTGAACTCCCTGTAAATAAAATTGAGGAAATGATGACTTATATTTATTAAAAGGAATTGCCTGGATCACAAGGATCACACATTTAGAATATGGCAGTACTAGATTGCCAGCCTAGGGTTTTTTCACTCTGATATCAAAGCTTTTCACACTCATAGATGTTTATAAGTTGAGGGAGAAATTAATAAATGGAGAAATTCATTAATCTGTAATTGAATTTAAGCATTTCCTTGATGTATGAATGTGGACAACAAATGATTAGTGTTAGCTATTCCTGTAAATTTATCTCCAGTAGAAATAAAAATAATACCATATTAAAGATTTAATATACCTTGAGGTATCATTTATGATCACAAGCATTTTCAAATCATGCCAGTTAACAGACTTGCTGATTGAAATTATTATTCAGTTCAGTTCAGTTCAGTCATTTCTGACTCTTTGCGACGCCATGAACCACAGCATGCCAGGAGTCCCTGTCCATCAAGGAGGAATTTATAAACAAAAGAGAAATTTATAAACAAATTAATACATAAATAAAATTCCACTTTTCCATTTTTAACCTAATGTCCAGGGGAGAAAATTAGAACTATCAGAGCAGAGGGTTTCATAAACGTACAATGGCCTAGGATATGCATTGATCTTAATATGCATTGATCCTGTATCAAGACTTTACATATATTAATTTATTTAATTCTCAAAAGAACCTAAGATATAGGTGTTATTTTCATTCCCATCTTCAGTTCAGTTCAGTTGCTCAGTCATGTCCAACTCTTTGTGACTCCATGAACCATAGCACACCAGGCCTCCCTATCCATCACCAACTGCCAGAGTCTACACAAACCCATATCCATTGTGTCAGTGATGCCATCCAGCCATTTACTCCTCTGTTGTCCCCTTCTCCTCCTGCCTTCAATCTTTCCCAGCATCAAGGTCTTTTCAAATGAGTCAGCTCTTCCCATCAGGTGGCCAAAGTATAGGAGTTTCAGCTTCAACATCAGTCCTTCCAAACAAATCCCAGGGCTGATCTCCTTCAGAATGGACTGGTTGGATCTCCTTGCAGTCCAAGGGACTCTCAAGAGTCTTCTCCAGCACCATAGTTCAAAAGCATCAATTCTTCAGCACTCAACTTTCTTTATAGTCCAACTCTCACATCCATACATCACCACTGGAAAAACCATAGCCTTGACTAGACAGACCTTTGTTGGCAAAGTAATGTCTCTGCTTTTCAATATGCTATCTATGTTGGTCATAACTTTCTTTCCAAGGAGTAAGCAACTTTTAATTTCATGGCTGCAATCACCATCTGCAATGATTTTGGAGCCCCAAAAATAAAGTCTGACACTGTTTCCACTGTTTCCCCATCCATTTCCCATGAAGTGATGGGACCGGATGCCATGATCTTAGTTTTCTGAATGTTGATCTTTAAGCCAACTTTTTTACTCTCTTCTTTCACTTTCATCAAGAGTTCTTTAGTTCTTCTTTACTTTCTGCCATAAGGGTGGTATCATCTGCATATCTGAGGTTACTGATATTTCTCCCGGCAGTCTTGATTCCAGCTTGTGCTTCTTCCAGTCCAGCGTTTTTCATGATGTACCCTGCATACAAGTTAAATAAGTTGGTTGACAATACACAGCCCTGACATACTCCTTTTCCTATTTTGAATCAATCTGTTGTTCTATCCAGCTCTAAATGTTGCTTCCTGAACTGCATACAGGTTTCTCAACAGGCAGGTCAGGTGGTCTGGTATTCCCATCTCTTTCAAAATTTTCCACAGTTTTTGTGATCTACACAGTCAAAGGTTTGGCATAGTCAATAAAGCAGAAATAGATGTTTTTCTCTAACTCTTTTGCTTTTTTGATGATCCATCAGATGCTGGCAATTTGATCTCTGGTTCCTCTGCCTTTTCTAAAACCAGCTTGAACATCTGTAAGTTCATGGTTCACATATTACTGAAGCTTGGCTTGGAGTATTTTGAGCATTACTTTACTAGCGTGTGAGATGAGTTCAATTGTGCAGTAGTTTGAGCGTTCTTTAACATTGCCTATCTTTGGAATTGGAATGAAAACTGACTTTTTCTAGTCCTGTGGCCACTGCTGAGTTTTCCAAATTTGCTGACATATTGAGTGCAGCACTTCACAGCATCACCTTTTAGGATTTGAAATACCTCAACTGGAAATCCATCACCTCCACTAACTTTGTTCATAGTGATGCTTCCTAAGGCCCACTTGACTTCACATTCCAGGATCTGGCTCTAGGTAAGTGATCACACCATCATGATTATCTGGGTAGTGAAGATATTTTTTGTATAGTTCTTCTGTGTATTCTTGCTACCTCTTCTTAATATCTTCTGCTTCTGTTAGGTCCATGCCATTTCTGTCCTTTATTGAGCCCATCTTTACATGAAATGTTCCCTTGGTAGCTCTAACTTTCTCAAGGAGACCTCTAGTCTTCCTATTCTATTGTTTTCCTCTATTTCTTTGCATTAATCACTCAGGAAGGCTTTCTTAGCTCTCCTTGCTATTCTTTGGAACTCTGCATTCAAATGGGTATATCTTTCCTTTTCTCCTCTGCTTTTGGCTTCTCTTCTTTTCACAGCTATTTGTAAGGCCTCTTCCAACAGCCATTTTGCTTTTTTGCATTTCTTTTCAATGGGTATGGTCTTGATCCCTGTCTCCTCTACAGTGTCATGAACCTCCGTCCATAGTTCATCAGGCACTCTATCAGATCTAGTCCCTTAAATCTATTTCTCAATTCCACTGTATAGTCATAAGGGATTTGATTTAGGTCATACCTGGATGGTCTAGTGATTTTCCCTACTTTCTTCTATTTAAGTCTAAATTTGGCAATAAGGAGTTCATTATCTGAGCCACAGTCACTCCTGGTCTTGTTTTTGCTGAGTGTATAGGGCTCTCTACCTTTGGGTGCAAATGAATGAATGAAATGAATGAATGAAAACTCAATAAAACTAAGCCATGCTGTGTCGGGCCACCCAAGATGGAGGGGTCATGGTGGAGAGGTCTGACAGAATGTGGTGCACTGGAGAAGGAAATGGCAAACCACTTCGGTATTCTTGCCTTGAGAACCCCATGAACAGTATGAAAAGGCAAAAAGATAGGACAATGAAAGATGAACTCCCCAGGTTGGTAGATGCCCAATATGCTACTGGAGATCAGTGGAGAAGTAACTCCAGAAAGAATGAAAGGATGGAGCCAAAGCAAAACAACACCCAGTTGTGGATGTGACTGGTGACAGAAGCAAGGTCCCATGCTGTAAAGAGAAATATTGCATAGGAACCTGGAATGTCAGGTCCATGAATCAAGGCAAATTGGAAGTGGTCAGACAGGAGATGGCAAGAGTGAATGTTGATATTCTAGCAATCAGTGAACTAAGATGGACTGAAATGGGTGAATTTAACTCAGATAACCATTATATCTAAGACTACATCTACTACTACATCCTACTACTACTACATCCTGCCCCACTACTACTGTGGGCAGGAATCCCTGAGAAGAAATAGAGTAGCCATCATAGTCAACAAAAGAGTCGGAAATGCAGTACTTGGATGCAATCTCAAAAACTAGAGGATGATCTCTGTTTGTTTCCAAGGCAAACCATTCAGTGTCACAGTAATCCAAGTCTATGCCCCGACTAGTAATGCTGAAGAAGCTGAAGTTGAACGATTCTATAGTGGATGGCAGGAGAAGGCAATGGCACCCCACTCCAGTACTCTTGCCTGGAAAATCCCATGGACAGAGGAGCCTGGTAGGCTGCAGTCCATGGGGTCGCTAAGAGTTGGACACAACTGAGTGACTTCACTTTCACTTTTCACTTTCATGCATTGGAGGAGGAAATGGCAACCCACTCCAGTGTTCTTGCCTGGAGAATCCCAGGGACAGTGGGGCCTGGTGGGCTGCTGTCTATGGGGTTGCACAGAGTCGGACATGACTGAAGCGACTTAGCAGCAGCAGCAGTACGGTGGATGGCATCACTGACTCGATGGACATGAGTCTGAGTGAACTCTGGGAGTTGGTAATGGACAGGGAGGCCTGGCGTGCTGCGATTCATGGGGTGGCAAAGAGTCGGACATGACTGAGCAACTGATCTGATCTGATGGTGACCTACAAGACTTTTACAACTAACACCCAAAAAAGATGTCCTTTTCATTATAGGGTGTTGGAACGCAAAAGTAGGAAGTCAATAAATACCTGGAGTAACAGGCATATTTGGCCTTGGAGTACAGAATGAAGCAGGGCAAAGGCTAATAGAGTTTTGCCAAGAGAACCCACTGGTCATAGCAAACACGCTCTTCCAATGAGAAGACTCTACACATGAACTTATTATTAAAACATTAATAAATATTTATACTTTTATTCCAATATAATTTGTTCTCTGCATTCCTATGTATTTATCTTATGTACTTAAAATTTTATTTTGAGAAAGAAGTCCATGGACTTTACCAGACAGTCAGAGAGGCTAATAGTACAAAAACAGTAAACAGCACCTAATAAATTGGTCTGTGTTTATATGACCCTCTTATCCTATTCTGCATTTTTAACTTCATTTCACAAGGGATGTATTATGGGATGAATGTTCCCAACATCTCATTCAAAGGAAATTTGAGGCATCCACACCTGATAGTAACTGGCACTGAATTCAGCAGATTTTGTAGCTGGCACAATAACCAGATGGATTTTAATTGCCCGGTGAAGGTATAATTTTCCCCAAGAAATCCCACACATGCCAGTGTAGTCCTGTGAGCTAGTCACAGGCCTCTTCCTTTGCCAACCTTTCCAGCCTCCTGCAAATACTGCTTTTTAAAGGGATCCTGTGACAGCATCAAGAGAAATTTAGTAAATGTCTGCTCGATTGGGGTAGAAGTGAAATAAATAGCCAGCGCTCTAGGGAAAAGTCACAGACAATGCTCTCCTGCTGCTCAGTGTGCTTATCAGTACACAAACAGCCCTTCTGCAAAATGCATTGTGCTAAATCTAATCTGACGCATCCCCCTGGGGAGATGGGGAAAAAGGCCAGATCATCAGAGGGTTGATGGATTGGGATACATTCCATCTTCCTTCAGAATGCCCACATTTCCCTTCAGCATAGCCCTGGTATTCCTTACGTTCCTTGCACTTGGGTGACTTTTGATATCCTGACAATAAAAACCTTGCTTTTCAACTTCTTTAAACTTCAGGATATGTGAAGAGTACTGCTACATAGAAAACATTTCTAAACATTGAATCACATCATTATCAAATGGAAAGAGACCAATCTTTTTCATCATCCAAGCTTAATCTTCTTGACCACTCATTATTTCCATGTTGCCTCTTAAGAAACTGAGTCTCAGAATGGTTAAATAATTTGATCAAGGCCACACAGCTATTAAGAAATAGAGTTAGGCTTTCAACTCAGTTATTCATTTCTAAATTTTCAGCTTTCCATTATCTGCCTCTAAAGATTATACCTACAGGAGATTTTCAGCAAGAGGAAACATATATTTTAGGTGAAATCTTGGGATGTTTCTTGAAGCAGACCTTAAGAAGAGTAGTTAGAGTAACATTAGTATTAATATAAGTAAAGAAAGTAGGATTTTAAAAAGAGAATATTCTTAGAAGCATTTCTCAGTAATCACAATACAAAGTTTCCCATTTCAAAGTATTCTACTTTGCTTTTAAGTTTCTGTTCATACCTCAATCAAATTAAATGGGTTTTTCCACATAGCAATTTGGAGAAATATCAGGCCCATTGGGATCAAGTGAAAAACAGATGTGATATAATATGCATTTTTCATGTGCCCCCAAGGGTTGTGACATTTCCAATTTTTTGACACTCTAGAGTAAGGAAAATACATCTCTTAGCATGAAACAGAAGCTCTCAGTCCTCCAGTTTGGTTGCTAGAGTGAACTTACTTAGGTAGATGGAGAACTTCAGTGAATATCTTGTGTGAAATTTGCAAAACTTGGACCTTTTTATATAATTGATCATTTACGACAGCCAGTTACTTTCCTGCTTGGGGAACAGCTGGGCTTTTCAAAATGCTGCAACATTAACTCCCTCACTTACCCACACCTACCAGTATAAACAATATTATGCTGTCAGAGAGTCTGGCGTAACAAATCCTATTTCAGATTTTCCTCAGATACAGGTATTGATAAAATATAATGGCACTAAGATATCCAGATCACCTCTCCCACAGGCCTGGTTTAAGTTTAATTTAGTCCATTTAAAATAAAATTATTAAGTGACCCCTGAATATGGTACCTAGATATTTTGAAGGGCTTAGAGAGCTTTTGATAAAACTTTAATGAAATCTACTGATCATTCAGTTTTGTTTTTGCTGGGCTGTGTTTTGTTTGCTTGTTTGTTAGCTTATTTTAACCAAGTAGTAAACAATAAACATACTCACCCTATACTGACTTCTTGTCCTTTGGGAACTTCCTGTAGTTTAGATACTAATTAACACTGAGATGCAGCTGTAAGTAAAGAATGAAGAACAGGTTATTTAACAATTATATATATTCGTTCAGTACTTACATTGATGATAATGGAAGTAATAATTGCTTTTTATAATTAATGGTGTCCTTGGTTCCTGTTAGGAAGTGTATTCTTCTTCCCCAGCCAAATGCCAGAATAGCCATATAATCTATTATCCACTCATGATAAACCATCTATGAGTGGCACAGTGATTGATCCAAGAGGAGTTTAAGGAAATATCATTCAGGTTCACCTTTAGGCTGGAGAAGAAAATGGCAAACCACTCCAGTATTCTTGCTTGGAGAATTCCATGGACGGAGGAGCCTGGAAGGCTACAGTCCTGCCATCGTAGTCTTACATGCGGTGACAAAGAGTTGGACATGACTGAGTGAATATCACTCGTTCACTCACTCACCTTTAGGCAGATAATTAAATGACTCAGTGACAAAACGGAGTGTACACTTGTGTAATTATTTGAAGGCGACCTTGGGAAGGAGCCAAGCTGTCAGGTGGGAAATGAAGGACTCATTTTTTTTCCCCCCTAGAAAAGAAATGTGGACAGAGATTGTCCTTTGACTGCATCTGAGCATCTGAACCTACCTTGAGAGAAAACTAACTGCCCCATGGATTCAGTACATTGTAATAGCAAGCCTGTGCTTCTCAACTATCTTATTGAGCTCTCTGGTAATTGTCAAAATTGACCATTTTATTTTTAAAAAGTCACACAAAAAATAAAATGTCTAAAATTGAATCCTTTCTACTTATCACTCTATCTGTGCCAGGTAAGGTGAAAGGTTGGTACTTAATATAAATTACCTAATTTAATTCTCATAATAATGCCATCAAAGAGCTATCAATTTGATTTCCATATTATGAATGAATAAACTAATGTTTTTTGAAGTTATGTGACTTGTTCAAACATATTAACTTTAACTCCAAAGTCTTGGTGGTCCTTATATCAATATTAGGGTTTTGTAGGCAGGGTTAATATTCTTGCCTGGATAATCCCATGAACAGAGGAGCCTGGCGGGCTATAGTCCATAGGGTTGCAAAGAGTCAGACACAAATGAAGCAACTTGGCATACATGCACATGGAGGATGATTTCATGCGCGATGATGAGGAGGACTACGACCTGGTGAGGCGCAGGGAACAGAACTCTGGGGCTGGAGGTGGTTTCTGGCTTTAGGAGCCGGGGCAGGGGCGGCCGCGGCCTCTCTCCGTAGAACATGTGCTCCTTCCAGCCTCTCCCGATGCAGTGACAGGACGAGTTTACCTCCTCCCTCTTCTCGCACTGGGTCCCTGCTTCTCTAATCTTAATATGATCCTTTTATTGTGGAGATGTCTCCTAAACTTAGGAAACATTTCATGCTGAATTTTATTTACTTAGCCTGTCAGCCTCTCTGACAGTCACAAGTTCTCTTTAATCTCTGCATTCCAGTCTCCTAGCAGCTTTAACCACTCCTGATTGTCTCATTTCAGATATAGTTACAGGTTGACTCCTCAAGTCCCAGCTCCACATCTGGCAAATGTCCCATCTCTTTTTCAAGGGATAACTTGAAATCCAAATACTTAAAAGAATTTAAAAGGGTCTTCTTTGCCCTTCATTTAGAACAAGAGTTAGGAAACATTTTCTTTAAAGGGCTAAATAGTAAATATTTTAAGATTTGTCTGTATGTTTTTCCTTCATTTGTTGTTGTTCTTTTTGTCTTTACAATCCTTATAAAACTGTATAAATCTTTTCTAACATCATACGTCATATAAAATTGAGTCATAGTTTGACAAATGCTGGTCTAGAACTTAATATTCTCAAATGCATCTACATGTATCTGTATAAGTACTTTTAGTTGTTTATCTACTTTAGCCCAAAATAAAGCTACAAGTTTTACTTCAAGGTCAAATTTATTGAAACAGTTCAAACAGGTCTAACAATTATAAAGACAATAACAAAATTTCACTTATAGTAATCATCATCTCTTAGTAGATTATAAAGGAGATTTAAGCCATAACCGCATATGTCTCCTCTTCCTTAAACCTCTTGCATTCGGCAAGCGTCATTCGGTGCCTCACCTGACATCTCCCTATCCTCACCCTCCACTACCAAAAGTCTCTCTGCCAAAAGACATCTCAGAGTGTCTGCTATCTCTCTCTAGGTTCTTAAAGATTAGCATAATTATGTCCCCTTAAGAGTCATTTTCACCTCTGTTTCTGTGTCTGTCCTTCCAAACCTATTGTGTAAAAGCATATCACCAAGTTCCCCAAGAACCTGGCAGAAAGAGAAAAGTTCTTCTTAGGCTAGTAGGAAAGGCTCAAGGAGAGACCGCAGTGTGCCTGGTAAGGCTAAAGGGAATGGGGTAGGGGACATGGGAATGTGGTAAAAACATGACTCTTGGATCTTAGTTTGCCACAAAAGCAATTATAAAATATTTCTCTATATCTATATTCCTGTATATAGGTATATGGGTTTCCCAGGTAGCACTACTGATAAAGAACCTGCTTGCCAATGCAGGAGACACAGGAGACCTAAGAGATGTGGGTTCGATCCCTGGGTTGGGAAGATACCCTGGAGGAGGGCATAGCAACCCACTTCAGTATTCTTGCCTGGAGAATCCCATGGATGGGGGAGTCTGGTGGGCTACAGGCCACAGAGTTTCAAAGAGTTGAACATGACTGAAATGACCTTGTATGCATACATACATATACTTCTTTAACATGGACACCATACAATATAAAAGAAACAAAAACCTAGACGAAATATTGTCCAGATAAAGCTCTTAGAGGAGATGGTACAGTGGGGTGAACTGAGAGATGGAAGAGATCTAGATTCAAGTTTTGGCTCATCCACTGAACAGGCAGTTCAGCTTGAGTAAATTGTACTCTTCCCTGGGTGAACTTCACTTGCCCCATCTGTAAAACAATTATGTTGGATTAGATTAATTTTTAGTTCCTCCACAGTCTTGTTATTGTATCAAAAACAAAAAGAAATGCCTTATTTCCTTGTCACTTAGAATATGGGAATCCTACTTAAAATAGTCTTAACTTTATCAGCAAGAGTACAACAGCAAGTTGTTGCTGCAATTCTATATACACATGCACTATTTTGTTTCATTTGCTAAAAAAATTTACAATTGTTAATGGAACAACTTGTGATAGGAAATGAAGAATTTTCTATTACTGAAACTATTCAAGGCAAGTCTAGACATGGCTATAATAGAGTCTGTAGAATGATGTGAATTCACCTCTGAGAGCTCCATGTGGGATGATTCAGACATTCCAAGGCATGTCCGCCTGTCTGTCTCATATCTAAGAGCACACTGCAGTCTTCAGATGCTGATAATCTCTTCTTAGGTAGTTTGACCTGGAGATGGAATTGATTTCCTTTGCTATTTGGCTTTTGAAATCCTGGTCTAAAAAAAAAAAAACCAAAAAACTAATTAGATTGGTTTTTAAAAAATGAGACTGAATTCTCTTTATGGTGGATACCATATCCATTTATTTAGTAGGATTATTAACCTGTTTGTTCATTTAACAAATATATCTTGGTTTTTTTCTCTGTCTTACAGTAACTAGATGAATAAAACAGTCACTACCCTATCATGCCAAGAAAGGTAGGGCTTTTACCTGTCTAGTTATTCTACCTCCCTCTTACAATAACTGGTATATAGCAGTACTCAGAACAATCTTTCAGTTGTGTTTGCCTTAAAGAATTATAATATGGAAAAATTAGACTAATAATTACAAATAATTCTAATGCCATGAGTTATTGTGAGATATGGGCAAGGAGATGATTGCATTCAAGAAATATAAGTAGTTCAGAGAAAGAGATGGCTAATTCAGCCTAAAAAGAGGGAAGTAAATAAAACTTAAAAGATGAAGGAATGATTAGCAAAGGACTTTGAAAAATCAATACATGTTTTTTATGATGAACAAGCAGAGATTATTCTACACATCTGAAGGAGCAGTAAGGATGGTTATCTGGTTGACTGATGAGAGGATTTGGCAGAGCATGAGCTTGGGAGTGTAGGAAGAGAGTAGTGTAAGAGGCAGGTGGTACAGACAGGTAAGTGCCAGGTCTTAGGCTAATAGGCAGAATAGGAGGGGAAAGTCATGATCAAATATTCTGCTAAAAGGATCCCATTGGCTATAGAGTGAGAGATGGGATGGTGCTAGAGCAGTAAGATCCAGGTAAGTGAGCTAGGATGGTACTGAAATAGCACAAATAAGATATGATAAGGTCTTGAATTAAGACAGCAGAAGGAGTAATAGAGACAGGAGAGAGAAGTGAAATACTTAGAAATACACAATTTCTGTATTTCTAGAATTATTTGGTAGGTTATATACAGATGTGAAGAAAACTGCATACTCCTATCTTGATGAATTAATTAAAAATTTCACCCTCAAATTTTCTGTATGGGATTTTGGTGACTACTTCCTGGGGGGTTTGGGGATCATGGAATGTGCTGTAAGTACCTGGTTCTCTTAGTACTAGGGGACCATGAGAGGTTTGAGAGCACAGAGCATTGGGATCAGAACTGTATTTTCAAAAGAGAAATTAATAGTAGCATTAGGATCGGGTAGGGGAATGGGGTTCAAGTTAGTCTCATCAAGTCTATCTCCACTAAGTTAGACCAGGTTAATGGAAACCCATAAATATTTAATGCAAGGTAAAATTCAAGTGTATGCTATCTAATCACTTATTCAGCCATGACATATTTAAAGAATCTTTAGCCTAAAAATAGAAAGCCCCAGGGCTCACTCTGCAGGAAAATTTCCTTCTCTTCCATATATACACTAAAATTTCAGGAATGCTAGTATGGGGAGGACTGCTTTCTGCAGATTTATACAGGATTGATGCAAGAAGAGAAGAAGTTAATTTAAAACTTAAGGTAAAGGATATGCTACTGTGTAAATAAGGAAAAAAGGAACAAAAAGAGGCAGAAACAGATTTGAAGCTGTCTGCTAAATGTAGAGGGGGTTAATGATAGTTCCTTCTCTGGGGTGATAAACAAGAAAAAGCAAATGAGGAAAACTTATTATGCCAATTATGATTGCATTCATTCAGCTCAGTGATATGCATTTAAACATAGAGGAGTTAAAAGATAATTTTCTAACATATAAAGTATTGCACTCAGAAAGTAATAAAATTTAAAATCTTTCAGAAAAGTTAAAGAAAACTTTGAGGGGCTGATTGCTAATACTGTCTGTAAAACATTGACATCTATTCTAGGATCCTATATTCTTTGTCAATTACACAGTTGCACCAGACAGTCCAGAGAAATTTATTTATAATAAAAATATATTGCAATTCCTTTGATACTGAACTAATTTTTCACCATCTGTGAGTTTCATAGGTTTACACTTGATGAATTTGTTATCAGAAGTGGAAGGGTTGCAAAATGAAACATAACTGAAATTCAAATGATGAGTCTTTGGACTGCCTATATACTTTGGAATCAAAAACTCTTATTAAACATTAAAAAGAAAAGAAAGTTAGTAGAAATGTCTATTTTGGAGTTTTTTTAATAAAATAATACCTCAGAGAGTTACCTAGATAAAGAATAAATGGTGCAAGGATGATGGTCACAATGTTTTGAAAATATTAATTAAATTCAGTGAACAAAAGAAATGCAGTAATAAATTAACAACCACACTACAAATATTGAACCCCAAACAAATCTGAACATACAGCATTAGAATTATTATTCATAATTGAAAATAGGAGCATTTGTAAATATATACCAAGTGTTTAATTAGTATTAAGATCACTTTAGTTCAGTTGCTCAGTCGTGGCTGATTCTTTGAGACCCTATGGACTGCAGCACACCAGGCTTCCCTGTTCATCACCAGTTCCCAGAGCTTGCTCAAACTCATGTCCATTGGGTCACTGATGCCATCCAACCATCTCATCCTCTGTTGTCCCCTTTTCCTCCTGCCTTCAATCTTTCCCAGAGTCAGGATCTTTTCCAATGAGTCTGCTCTTTGTATCAAGTGGCCAAAGTTTTGGAGCTTCAGCATCAGTATTTCCAATAAATATTCAGGGTTGATTTCATTTAGGATTGATTGGTTGGATCTCCTTGCAGTACAAGGGACTCTCAAGAGTCTTCTCCAACATTGGAGTTCAAAAGCAACAATCTTTTGGGGCTCAGCTTTCTTTATGGTCCTATCATACATGGGACCATAACTCTCACATCCATACATGACTACTGGAAAAAAAACATAGCTTTGACTAGATGGACCTTTGTTGGCAAAGTAATGTCTGCTTTTTAATATGCTGTCTAGGTTGGTCATAGCTTTTCTTCCAAGGAGCAAGTATCTTTTAATTTCATGGCTGCAGTCACCATTTGCAGTGATTTTGGAGCCCAAGAAAATAAATAAAGTCTGTCACTATTTCCATTGTTTCCCCATCTATTTGCCATGAAGTGATGAGACTTGATGCCACAATCTTCTTTTTTTGAATGTTAAGTTTTAAGCAAGCTTTTTCACTGTCCTCTTTCACTTTCATCAAGAGGCTCTTTAGTTGCTCTTCTCTTTCTGCCATAAGGGTGGTGTCATCTGCATATCTGAGGTTATTGATATTTATCCTGGCAATCTTGATTCCAGCTTGGGCTTCATCCACCACAGCATTGTGTATGATGTACTCTGCATATAAGTTAAATGAGTAGGGTGACGACATACAGCCTTGATGTACTTCATTCCCAATTTGGAACCAGTCCGTTATTCCATGTCCGGTTCTAACTGTTGCTTCCTGACCTGCATACGGCTTTCTCGGGAGACAGGGGAGGTGGACTGACATTCTCATCTCCTGAAGAAGTTTCCACAGTTTTTGTGATCCACACAGTCAAAGGGGCATCCCTGGTGGCTCAGCTGGTAAAGAATCCACCTACAATGCAGGAGGCCTGGGTTCGATCCCGGAGTTGGGAAAATCCCCTGGAGAATAAAATGGCTACCCATTCCAGTATTCTGCCCTGGAGAATTCCATGGACTGTATAGTCCATGGGGTCACAAAGAGTCAGACATGACCGAGTGACTTTCACTACTACACAGTCAAAGGCTTTGGTGTAGTCAAAGCGGAAGTAGATGTTTTTCTGGAACTATCTTGCTTTTTCTAGTATTAAGATAGTCTATCATTTTTAAAGGTAAGTTTGTAACTGATGAGAAGGGAGTTATGGAGAATATTTAACACTGCTAAATTTAAAACATTTCTTCTAAAAATTCTTCTCTTATTAAATAAAAAGAAGATTCTAATTCCTATAGGTCAAAAATGTGTCACCCCTCCACACTCCTTTAGTACAAGTCTCTTCAATTCATGGGTCTTATCATCTCAGGTGTAATCAATCTCCCTTATATCTTCTAGTAAATTATAAAACACAGTGTTATATGGTAAATACTAATCCAGTATCCTCCAGAAGCACAAAAATATAATTTTCTTTTCATCTTGGGATATGAAAAGAGTGGGTTATCCAAGAGCAATTTTTTAACACACACACAAATCCCACTTCCTCAGCTAGAAACATTTTTTAAAACCATTACATTAAGACATTTAGAATATTTTAAATTTACGTATTTATTTTCTAATTGTTTCAACAACAATTTGCTATATATGTCAGATTTTTTTTAAAACTATACAAAGAATAACAGTTGCACTCCTCTGATTTAAACAGTAAATCCTATGACTATTATTGCTGCTGTTACTACAGCTACCATTTATAAATCTTTTTAATCATTATATTATTTGATTTTCCCAACAGTCTTATATATTGTTGAAATAGATAGGTATCTGTTAAATCAGCAAAACGAAAATGAAAGAAACATTTTGTGTATGTCTTAGCATGGGTTCTAGATTAAAAAAAAAAAAAAATTACCTCCCATGAGAAACTGACCTAATTCAGATTTAGGGTTCAAATTTACACTACTTCTGAAACCCCCAAATTATAATCTGACTAAATCAAATAAGAGTTGTCCATACTGGAAGCATAGGGGGCAATTGACAAATAAAATTTACCCAGAGGGAAATAATTTTCTTATTATTTCTACAGATATTTTTTACAAATGAAATACAGATGTCAATAGAAACTCATGATATCAATCACAGAACACACATGGAAATTAAAAAAAGCAAAAGTCAGCATAAACAATAAACAGAAGAAAAGATCACCATATTTAATGAATGGGTAAAATAACAGAATACCAACTGCTAACATAAGAATTAGAAAATATAGAAAATGAAAGTGGCTCAGTTGTATCTGACTCTTTGACACCCCATGGATTATACAGTTTATGGAATTCTCCAGGCCAGAATACTAGAGTGAGTATCCTTTCCCTTCTCCAGGGGATCTTCCCAACCCAGAGATTGAACCCAGGTCTCCTGCATTGGAAGCGCCTTCTTTACCAGCTGAGCCACAAGGGAGCCCCAGAATATACAGAAGATAGGTTGAAAAGAATTACACAGAGTGCAACACACGAGCAAACGTATAGACACTAAGAAAGACTGGTTAAGAGACATGGATGACGAGACAAAGGTCTACCGTATATGTTGTTGTAGTTCCGGAAGTCAAGAATAGAGGGAATGGGGAGAGGCAATAACTAAGGTGATAATGGTGGATTAATTGTCATTATCAATTAGAGACATGAATTCTGACTTCTCAGAAATCCAACATGTCACAATCAGAATAAAAATAAATGTACAATAGGCAGATCATAGGAAAACTACAATAAATATAAATGGGATATCTGGAAAGGATTCAGGAGAAAAGTCAGATGACTTAGGATAAAATAATAGTGTTAAATTTGACCTCTCACTTCTTGCTAAAACAACAACAAAAAAATGGTATCCCTAAAGTGCTCCAAGAAAATATGTTCACAAACTATTATTCAACAATAAAAGTAAAATCAAAATAATTTTTGACAAGCAAAACAGAATATTTCCTACCTATAGCACTTCAATACATGTGTTTTTAAAGGAAGCATTATAAAATGTGATTTAATGAATGAATTCTAGGTAAATAATCCCAGGAAATTTGAAAGCATTTCCTCTAAAGTCAGAAACAAGACAAGGGTGCCCACTTTCACCATTACTATTCAACATAGTTTTGGAAGTTTTGGCCACAGCAATCAGAGCAGAAAAAGAAATAAAAGGAATCCAAATTGGAAAAGAAGAAGTAAAACTCTCACTATTTGCAGATGACATGATCCTCTACATAGAAAACCCTAAAGACTCCACCAGAAAATTACTAGAACTAATCAATGATTATAGTAAAGTTGCAGGATATAAAATCAACACACAGAAATCCCTTGCATTCCTATACACTAATAATGAGAAAACAGAAAGAGAAATTAAGGAAACAATTCCATTCACCATTGCAACGAAAAGAATAAAATACTTAGGCATATATCTACCTAAAGAAACTAAAGACCCATATATAGAAAACTATAAAACACTG
>NW_011494896.1:7872781-7873875 GCF_000754665.1 Bison bison bison
CTATAAAACACTGGTGAAAGAAATCAAAGAGGACACTAATAGATGGAGAAATATACCATGTTCATGGATTGGAAGAATCAATATAGTGAAAATGAGTATACTACCCAAAGCAATTTATAGATTCAATGCAATCCCTATCAAGCTACCAACGGGATTCTTCACAGAGCTAGAACAAATAATTTCACAATTTGTATGGAAATACAAAAAACCTCGAATAGCCAAAGCAATCTTGAGAAAGAAAAATGGAACTGGAGGAATCAACCTACCTGACTTCAGGCTCTACTACAAAGCCACAGTTATCAAGACAGTATGGTACTGGCACAAAGACAGAAATATAGATCAATTGAACAAAATAGAAAGCCCAGAGATAAATCCACGCACATATGGACACCTTATCTTTGACAAAGGAGGCAAGAATATACAATGGATTAAAGACAATCTCTTTATAACAAGTGGTGCTGGGAAATCTGGTCAACCACTTGTAAAAGAATGAAACTAGAACACTTTCTAACACCATATACAAAAATAAACTCAAAATGGATTAAAGATCTCAACATAAGACCAGAAACTATAAAACTCCTAGAGGAGAACATAGGCAAAACACTCTCCGACATACATCACAGCAGGATCCTCTATGACCCACCTCCCAGAATATTGGAAATAAAAGCAAAAATAAACAAATGGGACCTAATTAAACTTAAAAGCTTCTGCACATCAAAGGAAACTATTAGCAAGGTGAAAAGACAGCCTTCAGAATGGGAGAAAATAATAGCAAATGAAGCAACTGACAAACAACTAATCTCAAAAATATACAAGCAACTCCTACAGCTCAACTCTAGAAAAATAAATGACCCAATCAAAAAATGGGCCAAAGATCTAAATAGACATTTCTCCAAAGAAGACATACAGATGGCTAACAAACACATGAAAAGATGCTCAACATCACTCATTATCAGAGAAATGCAAATCAAAACCACTATGAGATACCATTTCACACCAGTCAGAATGGCTGTGATCCAAAAGTCTACAAATAATAAATGCTGGAGAGGGTGTGGAGAAAAGGGAACCCTCTTACACTGTTGGTGGGAATGCAA
>NW_011494896.1:7874055-7879659 GCF_000754665.1 Bison bison bison
GAACAGGCTTATGGACTCTGTGGGAGAGGGAGAGGGTGGGAAGATTTGGGAGAATGGCATTGAAACATGTGAAATGTCATATATGAAACGAGATGCCAGTCCAGGTTCAATGCACGATGCTGGATGCTTGGGGCTGGTGCACTGGGATGACCAAGAGGGATGGTATGGGGAGGGAGGAGGGAGGAGGGTTCAGGATGGGGAACACATGTATAATTTTTTTTAAACAAGAAAATAAAAAAAAATAAAGAAAAAAGAAAATATGAGCAAAGAAACTAGATAAGCAAGTTAATAGAAATGAAGTAATTATATAAACCTAATACAAATATTTCACTGGATGACAACTAAAAGAACAAACATTCAGGAGATGAAGAGTATCTGAAATGGGGGATGTAGTAATAATTAGACTGATGTATTGCAACATCCTTCAGTGTTTCCAGGGGATGGCAGCTACATAATTTTAAGCTCAAAAATGGATATTAAAACATATATCAGTTAACCTCAAAGAGAATAGGAATAAAATGTATTGTTTCCCAACTAAAAGAGAGAAATGACATTTTATAAACAGAATAAAAGAAAGCAACAAAGAAAGGAAACAGAGAAATAAGAATTAATAAAAAGCAAAATACAACTGTGGGAAACATAATTCTGTATACACTGATGAAGAAAAGTGAGAACATGAAGCATCTTGTGTGCTTAGCTCAAGAGTTACGAAAGCTTTCCACGGAAAGTAAGGAGGTAGCGAGCCCTGTAATTGTATCTCTGTCTCCCTATATGACCATCAGTTATTTTATAGACAGTGCTTTCCAGTGCCTCTGTGTATCAACACGGACACCCTGTGCTGACGCGCCTCTGTGCTGCTTGTGTGCTAAGTCAGTTCAGTCCTGTTCAAATATCACTGACTCTGTGGACTAGCCTGCCAGGCTCCTCTGTCCATGGGATCTCCAGGCAAGAATATTGGGAGCAATTCTTGTATCATGGGTTGCCATGTCCTCCTCCAGAGGATCTTTCCTACCCAGAGATTGAACTTGCATCTCTTAGGTCTCCTGCACTGGCAGGTGGGTTCTTTACCATTAGTGTCACCTGCCTCAGTGATACTCAGTTCAGTTCAGTCGCTCAGCCATGTCTAACTCTTTGCAACCCCATGAATCGCAGCACGCCAGGCCTCCCTGTCCATCACCAACTCCTGGAATTCACCCAGACTCACGTCCATCGAGTCAGTGATGCCATCCAGCCATCTCATCCTCTGTTGTCCTCTTCTCCTCCTGCCCCCAGTCCCTCCAGCATCAGAGTCTTTTCCAATGAGTCAACTCTTCGCATGAGGTGGCCACAGTACTGGAGTTTCAGCTTTAGCATCATTCCTTCCAAAAAATCCCAGGGCTGATCTCCTTCAGAATGGACTGGTTGGATCTCCCTGCAGTCCAAGAGACTCTCAAGAGTTTTCTACAACACCACAGTTCAAAAGCATCAAATTAAATGGGTCTTTGCATGATCAAGATGATTAAATCACACCGACAGCTTCTTGAAGGCAAGTGCAATCTTCTTGTCCTTAGTTTTGAAACTGCCATGTGACTAGTAGGTATTAGCAAAAGTATGATCTCATCTCTTTTCTAAAATTGTTTACATTTTATCCTAGTGAGTTAATAAGACTTTTTAATGAACCTGTACCAAGATTTTATGACCAACAATTATAGATGTCCTACTAAAAATGAGAGTAATACAATATGAGTAAATAAATTTAACCTTTATTGAGTGTTTGCTATATTTAAGGCACTATATTAGACATACAGCATCTTTGTGAATCCCCACATCTGTTTCATATGTAACATATACTTATTAATTCCATTGTATGGCTGAGGGGCTACAGACCTTGGGAGGCTGATTGCCTTCTTATGGTTATACCTAAGCAGTGGCTAAGCAGAAACTGAAACGTGAGCATTTTGACTTCAGAGTTTATCCATTATGCCATCCTATTTCTTAGGCCTATCCTTCAAGTTCAGTGAAAGTCCATTTGGCTGTTTTTATGTTGATGAATAAAAGAACATTCAGACAATCAAAGAGAAATGACATTTTATTTGCATAGTCGATGAGAACAGCACCAACAAAAATCTAAGATGTTTGTTTAAAATGCACATATTCTGTTGTTTACTTTAGATAGATTCTTGATTGTCATTAAAAGACTGTTCCCTTTTTTTTCAGTCCTCCGTTCTCTTTGAATCTGACTTTTCCTAGGAGATAAAAATGACTTTAAAAAGAAGCTCACTATGAAAGATCAAAAGTGGCATTTAATCATTTAATCAGCAGTTATTTATTAGCAACCTCTTTTGTATGTATAATTATATAGGCTCTGGAGAAAGGAATGATAAAGTTTTTCTCCTGAAGGGTTGTATTGATTAGTAGAGAAGTTAGAAGAAAGCAAGCAAGTATACGGCCTGGCGTATAGTCAGCATTTAGTAAAATTTGCTAGATGAATGAGGAAAAAAGTGTTAGGGGGTGTTATTGGTTTATTAGGGCTGTTTTATCAAAGTACCATGAGCTGGGTAACTTAAAATAATAGACATTTATTTTCTCCAGTCCTGGAGTCTAGAATCTTGAAATCAAGGTATAGGCAAGGCCATGCTCCTCCTGAAGACTCAAGTGGGGTATCCTTTCTTGCCTCATTCTGGCTTCCTATAGTTGCCAGTGGTCCTTGGTGTTCATTGGAATTTAGATACAGCACTTCTACCTCTTCTGTTATCATAGAGCCAGCTTTCTGCATCTGTCAGGGTCCAATTTCTCATTCTATGTGGATGCTGGTCATTGGATTAAGGCCCTATCTAATCCTTACAGCTTCATCTTAACTTCATTACATCTGCAAAGATGCTTGTTTCCGAATGAGGTCACATTCACAGATGACAGGCATTAGGGCTTGTACATATTTTTTGAGATGGGGTAAGGGGCATGATTCGAGCTATAACAGGGAGTGATGACAAATTGGGATAGAGGACAAGAGCTCACAGTATATTTATGTGTGTGTGTGTGTGTGTGTGTGTGTGTAGGGGAGGGTGAGGATGACTTCCTAGAAAAGATGAAGCTTCGATGGCATTGGAAAAATAAAGTTGTCCTAGGGCATGGTAGGAGATGAGGCAGGCATTGCTGGTAGAGAGAAGTACTTAAGAAGCTGTAAGTATCTAATAACATAACTGTGGATCCTGAGCCTCAGTCCAAGAAGTCATCACTGTATGAAAAGAAGTAAACCATATTTTGTTTTTATTCCTTATTATTTCAGCTGACTTCTTTATCATATACATATTAAAATATCAAATATATATATATATATATATATATATATCTCAGGACTAGCAATCTGTATGTAAGATGTATGGTAATGCTTTGGTATCAACTTTCAAAAACCTCCTGTCCCAGTGAGAAACCTTTTGTACTATCTCAAGTTCTGATTCTCATAAATGGGGATGCCTGTACCTTGCTAATAAGGAAGAAGCTTTCCTTGTTGAAAGTATCAATTTGATTTCCACATTCACTGTTATTGATAACTGTGCTAACCTAAAATGATTTGTCTTTTGTTGGTTTTAATTGATAAAACCCTAAAAATGAGTCAAAAGTACAAAAATTATAAGATAAAGTTCAAAGTACTGCAGCATCACCAGAGCAGTTAAGCTCTTAATATAGGTCATAATTATTGTAATTTTCCCTCAAGCTGAGTTGGTAAAGAAGCCTCCTGCAATACAGGATATCCCAGTTCAATTCCTGGGTCAGGAAGATCCACTGGAGAAGGGAGAGACTACTCACTCCAGTGTTCTTGAGCTTCCCTTGTGGCTCAGCTGGTAAAGAATCTGCCTGCAACACGGGAGACCTGGGTTTGATACCTGGGTTGGGAAGATCCTCTGGAGAAGGGAAAGGATATCCACTCAGGTATTCTGGCCTAGAGAATTCCATGGACAGTATAGTCCAAGAGGTAACAAAGAGTTTGATGCAACTTTCACTCACTCACTCCAGTGTAATTTTGAGCCTCAGTATATTACTTTCAAACATCTTTGATGTGAATGGTCATGTCATGGATTAATAAAAGAGATTATAATTATTGCTCTAAAATCTGCACTTTAAAATATATCTGTCCAACAACATGGATTTGGAATTGGTCAAATAAATTAAGAATAAAACTATATTATGGTTCTCTATTTGGAGAAGGAAATGGCAACCCACTCCAGTGTTCTTGCCTGGAGAATCCCAGGGACGGGGGAGCCTGGTGGGCTGCCATCTGTGGGGTCGCACAGAGTCGGACGCGACTGAAGCAACTTAGCAGCAGCAGCAACACTGTCCTCTAAAATGCAAAAAAAGCAAAATGGCTGACTGGGAAGGCCTTACAAATAGCTGTGAAAAGAAGAGAAGCAAAAAGCAAAGGAGAAAAGGAAAGAGATAAACATCTGAATGCAGAGTTCCAAAGCATAGCAAGAAGAGATAAGAAAGCCTTCTTCAAAGATCAATGCAAAGAAATAGAAGAAAACAACAGAATGGAAAGACTAGGGATCTCTTCAAGAAAATCAGAGATACCAAAGGAATATTTCATGCAAAGATGGGCTCAATAAAGGACAGAAATCGTATGGACCTAACAGAAGCAGAAGATATTAAGAAGAGATGACAAGAATACACAGAAGAACTGTACAATAAAGAGCTTCACAACCCAGATAATCACGATGGTGTGATCAATGGCCTAGAACCAGACATCCTGGAATGTGAAGTCAAGTGGGCCTTAGAAAGCATCACTACGAACAAAGCTAGTGGAGGTGATGGAATTCCAGTTGAGCTATTCCAAATCCTGAAAGATGATGCTGCGAAAGTGCTGCACTCAATATGCTAGCAAATTTGGAAAACTCAGCAGTGGCCACAGGACTGGAAAAGTTCAGTTTTCCTTCCAATCCCAAAGAAAGGCAATGCCAAAGAATGCTCAAACTACCGCACAATTGCACTCATCTCACACGCTAGTAAAGTAATGCTCAAAATTCTCCAAGCCAGGCCTCAGCAACATGTGAACCCTGAACTTCCTGATGTTCAAGCTGGTTTTAGAAAAGGCAGAGGAACCAGAGATCAAATTGCCGACATCTGCTGGATCATGGAAAAAGCAAGAGAGTTCCAGAAAAACATCTATTTCTGCTTTATTGACTATGCCAAAGCCTTTGACTGTGTGGATCACAATCAACTGTAGAAAATTCTGAAAGAGATGGGAATACCAGACCACCTGATCTGCCTCTTGAGAAATCTGTATGCAGGTCAGGAAGCAACAGTTCGAACTGGACATGGAACAACAGACTGCTTCCAAATAGGAAAAGGAGTTCATCAAGGCTGTATATTGTCACCATGTTTATTTAATTTCTATGCAGAGTACATCATGAGAAACTCTGGACTGGAAGAAACACAAGCTGGAATCAAGATTGCCGGGAGAAATATCAATAACCTCAGGTATGTAGATGACACCACCCTTATGGCAGAAAGTGAAGAGGAACTCAAAAGCCTCTTGATGAAAGTGAAAGTGGAGAGTGAAAAAGTTGGCTTAAAGTTCAACATTCAGAAAACGAAGATCATGGCATCTGGTCCCACCACTTCATGGCT
>NW_011494896.1:7879759-7885180 GCF_000754665.1 Bison bison bison
TCATGGGAAATAGATGGGGAAACAGTGGAAACAGAGTCAGACTTTATTTTTTGGGGTTCCAAAATCACTGCAGATAGTGACTTCAGCCATGAAATTAAAAGACACTTCCTCCTTGGAAGGAAAGTTATGACCAACCTAGATAGCATGTTCAAAAGCAGAGACATTACTTTGCCAACAAAGATTCGTCTAGTCAAGGCTATGGTTTTTCCTGTGGTCATGTATGGATGTGAGAGTTGGACTGTGAAGAAGGCTGAGCACCGAAGAACTGATGCTTTTGAACTGTGGTGTTGGAGAAGACTCTTGAGAGTCCCTTGGACTGCAAGGAGATCCAACCAGTCCATTCTGAAGGAGATGATCCCTGGGATTTCTTTGGAAGGAATGATGCTAAAGCTGAAACTCCAGTACTTTGGCCACCTCATGTGAAGAGTTGACTCATTGGAAAGGACTCTGATGCTGGGAGGGATTGGGGGCAGGAGGAGAAGGGGACGACAGAGGATGAGATGGCTGGATGGCATCACTGACTAGATGGACGTGAGTCTGAGTGAACTCCAGGAGCTGGTAATGGACAGGGAGGCCTGGCGTGCTGCGATTCATGGGGTCGCAAAGAGTCCGACATGAGTGAGCGACTGATCTGATCTGATCTGAAAGCCTGTTTTAAAGGTACATTTTATAGCACAGGGAACCTCCCGTGATACATTATTGAAATTCAAAATCCTATTCACAGTTCATTTTAATTTTAAAGTAATTTGTATGTAAAAGGAAAAACCCCAAATAATGAGCTCTTACAAATAATTTTTATTGTATATGCCCTGTTTCATAGTTTTCAAATTCACTGGGAGAATGAGTATGAAAAAGTGAAACAATGAACAGCTATGTGGGAACCTCACTCATTTATTAATAACAGTGAGGAACTTCTCTGCTAATTTAATAATAACTTCCAATAATAGAAGAATATTTCTTCCATTTACTAGTGTTATCCATGATGTAAAGTCTACAGACATGACACAGTTTTAAATTTAATCTGCTTCATTAATATTTTCTTCATTAGCATTTTCTTAAATCTACACAATTAGCAAAATAATAGGCCACACCCCAAGTTGTAGGTTTCTTTGATGGTTTAGATGGTAAATAATCTGCCTGTAATACAGGAGACCTGGGTTTGATCCCTAGGTCAGGAAGATCTCCTGGAGAAGGGAATGGCCTTGTCCAGTATTCTTGTCTGGAGAATCGCATTAACAGAGGCTACAGTCCCTGAAGTTGCAAAGAGTCAGACAGGACTTGAGCGACTAACACTTTCACTTTCACTTCGGTGAAAATATCCCCACTGGTTTTTAAGCTGTTACCACAACAGTACCAAACTTGTAATTGGGAAAAGATGCACATGTACTGACACAATAGTTATAAATAAACTCCAGGATACAGAAAATAGTGAATTGCAGTCAAATTCTTTATAAAATGATGAGTTAGGAGTACTTACCATCATATTTAATTAAGTGTATATAACTAATGTTAAAAATAGCTCATCATTAACAAAACTCTCACAAGTTGATACTAGCTGGATCCAGCACACTGTTAGCCAAGTGAAAAAAAAAAAACATATATATATATGTATATATATATAAAAAAATATATGTGCTCAAGTATGTGTGTGTAAGAGACAGAATTAATATATATATTTATTATATATAATGTAATATATGATATATAAACATATATACTTATATAAATAATTGTATATTTATAACATATAATATATAAAATATATATTTATATTTACATTTATATATTAATAATACATATTTATAATATATAATGTGTAATGCTATATAATATGAGATATTATATATGATGCTATATAAATAAAGTTTATATAATATATGTATATTATATATATATGTTAATCTATCCCAACTTTAAACTCTGGTCATATAAAATTCAAACACATATATATATACACATACATATAAAATAACATGCATTTGTAAGTATATACGTGTACATACAGATTTTTATACATATATAGGTTGTTGTTTAGTCACTAAGCCATGTCCAACTCTTTTGTGACCCATCGACTGTAGCCTGTCCATGGGATTTCCCAGGCAAGGATACTGGAATGGGTTGCCATTTCCTTCTCCAGGGGATCTTCTGAACCCAGGGATCAAGCCCACTGGTTTCCTGCGTTGGCAGGTGAATTCTTTACCACTGAGCCACCAGGGAAGCCCCACACATATGGGCATATATGTTATTTTTTTTACAAAGTTGTTTATGAATATAATTGAATATCCTCCATTGTGGATAATTTTAGAGCAATATGGAAATTGAGGGTAGGGATAAAAAGTAAAAGGAAAAACAGAAGAGGATATATATTTTTTATTTAATATTTTCTCAGTGTCTCCATTTCCTTATCTGTAAAATGGGCTGACAATAATAGGACTTACTTCACAGGCTGGTGGAAATGAATGAATGAGTCTATATGGGTAAAGGACTAAGAATGGTATATTATGCAACTTAAAAATATTAGGCAGAAGTTAGTATTTGCTGTGATTATTATCATTTTGATTATTAGAAAAAAAATCGCAGAATGAAATTGCTCTATGTTGTATTTTTCATATATTTTAACAACATTTTCTCCAGAATGCTTGTTTCAATTTGAACTGCTATTGAGCTGTGTTTGAGACTGTTTAATAGGTGACACTCCCTGTAATAGTCTATATTATCTTTTAAGCTCAATTTTACAAATGAAAATCATATTTAATTGCTTTAAACTATAATTTTTTATTATTTATCAATCACATCAAAAGTTTAATTAATATGCATGATGAGATGTTTTCATTTTTGATTTTCAGTTTGATTCATAAAAATTGTGAATGTGAGAAAAGTAATAGATCAACCAGTATTTCCTTTATTAATTTCTTCCTTTAGATATGCTAGAAATACAACTTCTTTATATTCTAAACTCTTTGAGGATTTTATTTTTTCACATAATTTTATCCAAAATTTTTAAGATATATAAAATTCAACTTTCAATTTTTTTTAATTTTTATAAGTCTATACACTGACAATTCTATTCTTTCCTCATTGATTTAAAATGTTGCTTACCATACTTTGGACCTCTAAATACAATTTTCTTTTTAATTTTCTGTGAGTTTATTATTTTGCCAGCACCATCCTTGTTCTCCTAATCTTTGCTCTGTTTTTGAAGCTCTTGTATCTTAAGCACAGAGCAGTAAATGCAACCTCTAAAGGTTAAAGTCAGAGAAGGCAATGGCACCCCACTCCAGTACTCTTGCCTGGAGAATCCCATGGATGGAGGAGCCTGGTAGGCTGCAGTCCATGGGGTCTCGAAGAGTCGGACACGACTGAACGACTTCACTTTCACTTTTCACTTTCATGCATTGGAGGAGGAAATGGCAACCCACTCCAGTGTTCTTGCCTGGAGAATCCCAGGGATGTGGGGGCCTGGTGGGCTTCCGTCTATGGGGTCGCACAGAGTCGGACACGACTGAAGTGACTCAGCAGCAGCAGCAAAGGTTAAAGTGCAATAGAGTTTATGACTGACTAACATGGGCAGTACAACTTTTTTGTGCCTTTTTTTTTCACTGTAACTTTTAAAAGCACTTAGTTGTGAGGAGGCATGGTTTGTGAGGTATTTTCGGATTTGTTTTTGCCATCACTTGGATTTCGATTTTTTCCCTCTGAAAATAAACATCCGTCTAAGTTAGCAAATAATAATTAAGTTTTGGAAAATAGATGGGACATTGATTCACAACATCTGTGATGATATGCCTCTCAACTTAGGTTATTCATATATTTAATGTTTTAATTGCTTGATAAACTATTTTCCACGTAAAGCAGATATTTCTTCTCAATTATAGAGTTTTGTTTTTGTTTTTTTTCTTTCCTCAATAGATGTTTTAAGCTGAAAAGATGCTTTTACATTTGGCAGCGGCTGCTGCTGCTAAGTTGCTTCAGTCGTGTCCGACTCTGTGCGACCCCATAGACGGCAGCCCACCAGGCTCCCCCATCCCTGGGATTCTCCAGGCAAGAACACTGGAGTGGGTTGCCATTTCCTTCTCCAATGCATGAAAGTGAAAAGTCAAAGTGAAGTCGCTCAGTTGTGTCCGACTCTTCGCGACCACATGGACAGCAGCCCAGCAGGCTCCTCCGTCCATGGGATTTTCCAGGCAACAGTACTGGAGTGGGGGCCATCGCCTTCTCCTAAAGACAGATAATTAAGACTTTCTTTAGAAAAGCAACATGTAAAACAAATTCTTATTTTATAGACTCACAACTCTCTAGGGCTTTCCTGGTGGCTCAGACAGTAGTGTCGGGATACAGGTTCGATCCCTGGGTCCAGAAGATCCCTTGGAGAAGGAAATGACAACCCACTCCAGTACTCTTGCCTGGAAAACTATGTGGATGGAGGAGCCTGGTAGGCTATTCTGTCCATGGGGTCACAAAGAGTCAGACACAACTGAGCTACTTCACTTTCACTTTTCACAACTTATCATTTCTTATTTCTGTGAATTAGTCTGAGAAGCTTTTAAATCTAATTAATCCTTAACCAAGTGTAGTACCACAGGATGAAATTTTGTATAGCTTCCATGGGCAGGGATTTAATTTTGGATTTGCAAACAGTTAAATAAATCATCTGCGGGTGACTTATGCCTATTAGTTTATGGTAAGGAACAATTTAGTTAATTTAAGTATTTCAGTTAATTTAAATATCATTTTAATCTGCATTTGTGTGTGTAGTGTGTCTGTGATCATGTGTGTTTTTGAACACTTATTTATTCTTTCTTTCAAGTTACCTAGAACTCCTGAGATATTTTCCAATATGGGGTAAATAAATCTATGTGAGGTAACAGAAAGAGATCAGGTCTGGAAATTCAGATACCTGTTCTCCACTTTACCTATTCTCTATTTCTAGGATTCATATTATTGAAGTGTAGAAATATTGGATATCTAGGACCACTTCAAATTCTAAAATACTATGATTCTAAATTTAATAATGGTGAAATTTATTTCAGAAGGAAACCATTGTTATATTCTTGACTATTTATGTCTTTCATATCTAGACCTGAGTTCTAGAACTTTTGAACAAACTTTATCTTGGTCATTTGCCTTTCCAGGTACTATTAACTCTAGAAATGTGAATTGGGACTTTGGATAAGTAGTCACAGTGGTAAGGAATTTACCTGCCAATGCAGGAGATGTGGGTTCCACCTCTGGGTTGGGAAGAAACCCTGAAGAAGGAAATGGCAACCCACTCCAGTTTTCTTGCCTAGGAAATCCCATGGACAGAGGGTCCTGGCAGGCTACAGTCCATGGGGTCACAAAAGAGTTAGATACAACTTAGTGACTAAATGACAACAGGAAGGAACAAAAGATTAAAGAACCTAGAATATACATGTATTTATA
>NW_011494896.1:7885280-7885829 GCF_000754665.1 Bison bison bison
ATATAGTATTAAAATTCCCTAGTCTTTCTTATAGGGTTATATATATATATATAAACTCTAGAAACTCTAAAATCACTAAATAAAGTTTGATTATACTACCCTCCATTACCACTCACACATGTAAATAAGTTGAGGAGGGAATGGAGGAAACCATTTTAACTTATCTGCCCTGATTTTTTACTCAGCTAAACTCCACCTCACACTAAGATGGGAAATCTGATGAGGTGCCACATCTGGAGCAGAATTTCATTCTGGAACTGATTCAGTTTTCATCTGAAAGATTACTGATGGCACAGAAGTACTCTTGAAGTCAAAAGAACTTGATGTAATGAATCAGTCATTTCACAGGATCAGAATAGTGCAAGGTTTTAAAGTTGTGCTACTGATAAAATTTATATATATATATATATATATATAAAACACACATATATACACAGAATGCATATGCAACACATTATAAGATGAAAAGGAACGTTTTCAAAATTGAAACAGGAAAATGCATTTATTATTGTTACAAGTTATATATATATATATATATATATAAATTAT
>NW_011494896.1:7885929-7931154 GCF_000754665.1 Bison bison bison
ATTAAAAATTAAATCAAAACTAAAATTTTAAAATATAATTACCATCACTGATTAACTGAGGATATTATTTTTGTCTCATTTGTTCTGCTGTAAATTAAGAACGAAAATACCTTCTACATAAAATGATGTAGGAGTTGAATGAAACAACATATATAAAACTTCAACCATGGGTTTTGGCACAGGAGAATGGTGTTCCTTACTTTATTCTTGCAACTTTTTTTTACAGAACATTTCAAAGGTATGTAAAAGAGACCTAAGAGGATAATGACCCCCATGTGACACTCAACAAGTATCAAATCATTTTGTCCCCTATTCATTTAGCATTATTTTGAAACAAATCCCAAAAGTCATAACAATTTATCTGTAAATCTTTAAAATATCTCTGAACAATAAGTGTTCTTTATATGAAAACCCGAAAACCCGAATAATATCATCATACCCAGTTAGTAGCAATTTATTAGCAATTAATTCAGTCAGATGCAAACCCAGTTCTACACCTCACAGGAGAAAGAAAGAGCAGAAGGTGATGATACAAAATAAATTATATTTTCATATTATGTGTATATATTCTCTGTTTTATTTTATTTTTTTAATGGAATGTGGTGCCTGAATCCCAGAGCAGTCAAGGGATTAGGTCAATTATGAGCCTAGAGCAAAATCAGTCACTTTGTAACACTCGGGTCATTCCCTTCCCTCTTTTGTTCTAACATCTACATTTTAGGAAATGATCAATTTCCCACTGTAAGTAAATGCAGTGGATTCACAGTATTTGTGGTAGTTTCATTTTGTAAAGTAGCCATAAACACTGAATTTGTGAATCCTGAACCATTGTTCCTAAAGGAAATCAGGGATTAGTTTCCTGTAAGCCTCAAGTCACAGCATACCTTGCTAACTGATCAATACTTAACCTTGTTTTATGTATGTTTCTGTTTAAAGACATCTTATCTAATATACTTTGTTGATTACTGCTACTGCTAAGTCGCTTCAGTCGTGTCCGACTCTGTGCGACCCTATAGACAGCAGCCCACCAGGCTCCCCCGTCCCTGGGATTCTCCAGGCAAGAACACTGGAGTGGGTTGCCATTTCCTTCTCCAGTGCACAAAAGTGAAAAGTGAAAGTGAAGTCGCTGAGTCCTGTCCGAATCCTAGAGACCCCATGGACTGCAGCCTACCAGTCTCCTCCATCCATGGGATTTTCCAGGCAAGAGTACTGGAGTGGGGTGCCATTGCCTTCTCCGACTTTGTTGATTAACATTTACCTAATGGCTGATAGCCACCCTTACTGCAGAAAGCAAACAGGAACTAAAGACTCTCTTGATGAAGGTGAAAAAGAAGAGTGAAGATGTTGGCTTAAAGTTCAATATTCAAAAAATGAAGATCATGATATCTGGTCCCATCACTTCATGGCAAATAGATTGGGAAATAGTGACAGACTTTATTTTCTTGGGCTCTGAAATCACTGTAGACAGTGACTGCAGCCATGAAAGACGCTTGCTCCTTGGAAGTAAAGCTATGACCAACCTAGACACCATTATTAAAAAGCAGAGACATTACTTTGCTGACAAAGGTTTGTCTAGTCAAAGCTATGATTTTTTCAGCAGCCATGTATGGATGTGAGAGTCGGACCATAAAAGAAATTGAGTTCTGAAGAGTTGATGCTTTTGAACTGTGGAGTTGGGGAAGACTCTTAAGAGTCCCTTGGACTGCAAGGAGATCAAACCAGTCCATCCTAAAGGAAATCAGTCCTGAATATTTATGGGAAGGACTGATGCTGAAGCTGAAACTCCAATACTTTGGCCACTTGATGCAAAGAACTGACTCATTAGAAAAGACCCTGATGCTGGGAAGGATTGAAGGCAGGTGGAGAAGGGGATGACAGAGGATGAGATGGTTGGATGGTATCACCGACTCAATGGACATGAGTTGAGTAAACTCGGGGATTGCTGATGGAAGCCTGGTGTGCTGCAGCCGATGGGGTAGCAGAGTCGGACACAACTGAGTGACTGAACTGAACTGAACTGAGGGGCCAATAGCACTAAAATGCATGCCTGAATAAAGTTTCTCTACTTCGTGTATTTCCTCCACAAGGCACATCACAGCCCTTAGGACACTAGACAGCACTTCAGCACTGCCCTTGGGGGCCAACTTAGACAATGAAATCACCTACAAAAAAGCACACAACTACCAAAAATGTAGCACTAAATGTACCAGGGAAAGGATACTTGCGTACAGTGGGAGAACTGAAATGACAGAGGACCACCTTGTTTGACCTTAGCTGGGAAGTTGTGTGTCTGCAATTCAAATGTTTGACCATTCTGCACATGTACATAATAACCCAAAAACATTGATTTGGGGGCTGCAAAATATTTTAGTAAGCAGGCAAATTACAGGTATAGAATCCTTGAATAATGAAGATTGGTTGTTCATACATTTATATATAGAATACATTTAGAACTTAAAAATTAACCTTGAGAATAATTATAAATAATAGTGAATTATTGAGTTTAGGGGGCAAAGTAGGGGAAAGTGCATGGCAGAAGGACAGTAGACACTTGTGGTTTTTTGTTTTTGTTTTTGTTTTTTTTCAAAATTGAGCACAGAGGGAAATACAGTACGTTGAGATAAAGCACATTCAGAATTTTTAAGTGGTGCCCCGGGTCTGTTGATGAGGAAGGAGTTGGGATGTCTGGAGCATGGTATGATGGCAGAGATCACAGAACTCTGCTATGTGGCTATGTCCTGACCTGCCCTGGCACGTATCAATATTACTGTTTATGCCTGTGGCTTGCACACTGAAATTGCTCCTTCAGTTCCACCAAATGAATATTTCCTAAAGACTGTTCACCAACTTGACTGTCCAAGCTTTTATTTCAAGGAGAGAACAAGTAATTTTCAATGGGACCAAGAGAATTTACGTGATAATTCAAAAATTGCTTAGCAGTGAGCAAACAGTAGAGAATTAAGCAGTTAGTGCAGTAAGGATTCTTTTTTTCATGGAGACATATTTTTTCTCTTTTTTTGATTTATTTATCTTTAATTGATGAATAATTGCTTTATAGTATTGTATTGGTTTCTACCAAACATCAACATGAATCAGCCATAGGTTTACCCATGTCCCCTACCACTTGAGCATCCCTCCCTATCCCACCCTTCTAGGCTGTTATCAAGCCCTGATTTGAATTCCCTGAGTCATACAGCAAGTTGCCATCGGCTATCTATTTTACATATGGTAATGTATGTTTCCATGTTACTCTTGCCATACCTCCTACCCTGCCCTTCTCTCCCTACCAACCCAGCTGTGTCCATAAGCGATGTTATATCTTCACACACACACAGTTGAGGATAAATAGGAAACAGCCTTTAAAGAGAACAGACTAGCTTCTGACACATAACATCTGGACTCCTCTATGTCAGAGCCAAACCCACAGTGACAACACCCTTTGAAGGACCATGGATATAATTCACTTGACTTATCTTACAAAGCCATTGGGCTTAATTGTATCTATCATGTTATTTGGAAGAGAGAGCAGTGGCTATTGAAACTGCCCCAACCCTTAAACAAGCTAATTTTTGAACAAAGCAAAATGTTGAGGCTGAAAACTGAAAACATGGAGGTGATCATTAGATTAATTAATTCCAAAGGATCTAAACTTGAAGCTTCTGTTTCATGGGGTGATGACTCAAAAATGTTGAGGATGTCTTTCTTGGAGATCGTCAAAGGCTCTTTGCTTCATTAATCTAATTTTTTGGGTGAGCCATTAATTTTGCCTGTAAGAATAAGGGTTTTTTAGCTCATAAGAAACTCCACAGTCATGAAGCAGCAACTTGATGTGATTAAAACAGCTCTTCCCATGATAGGCTCAGCTAAGGAATTTGGATAAATGCTAATTCTGTGATTTTCATATTTCAGTGATTTGGCTCTCTTATCAGTTCCCATTATGCTGACTTTTTTCATGGAAATGAAAAGAAAATGAGGGATTGCAGTTCAAGATTCCCCTTAATGTGATGGCTGCCTTCTGTGAGAGTCATCAGGAAGTCAGCTCATACAAATTTTGAAAACTGACTGGAATTCATAATTATTCATGTCTGAGGCCCATGCTCTTCTGATTACCAGCGCATGTTCCTGGGCCTTCACTTAGTCAACAGGAATCCATGCTTCATTTCTTCTGTGTCTAATCACTCCCATCGGGGGAGCTAGTGAACTACCCAGGTTATTTATGCTTCTTTCTAGAGTGTTCCGAGCATGTAAGAGGACTGGAACCATCCCAGTGTGATGATATTAGGAGATGGAGACTTAAGGAACTAATTAGTTTTAGTTGAGGTCATGAAGTTAGAGTTCTGATGATGAGACTAGCTCCCTTATGAAAAAAGAAAGACATCAGAGCTTCCTCTCTGCCACACGTGGACATGGTAGGAAGGCAGACATCTGAAAGTCGAGAAGAGAGCCATCACCAAGCACTGAATCTGTTGACACCTTGAGTCCTCACCAAGACTTCCCAGCCTCCAGAACTGTGAGAAATAAATGTATGTGGTTTAAGTCACCCAGTCAATGGTACTGTGTGATAGCAGTCCAAGCTAAGACAAACAATAATAGCAAATTCACAAGAATAACATACACCATTTGGGAGACTTTTTCTCTGTGACTCCACCGCCCAAGTTACTATTGATTTGAACCTCTACGTTTCATAGACTATGGAAAATTAAGTATTCTATCCCAAGTTTTTTTTTCCCAAATTCTATGATCATTTATCCTCATGACCTTTCTGCCTCCTATATCTACATACCATCTCTGTGATGCTATTCCTTGTTCTGGAGATGCAACTTAGCATATCCACTTGAATAAAATATTTGTAGGCATAACTGACTTTGCAGATTTTTTTTTTCTTTTTGAGGGATAGGAATGCTAAAATGGCATTAATGGTAAAGCAATGTAAACAATGTTAGAATTCATATTAAACCTCTTATTTCTAAAGTATTTTTATGAAAGACTGAGTGGTTTCACTGTTTATGTTAGTTTTCTGTGGCCATGGTGACAAAATGCCACAAACTTAGTGGCTTTTGTTGTCTTAACAACAAATTCTAAATCAGTATCACTAGGCTAAAGTCAGGGTCATGTTTCCTTAGTAAGTTTCAAGGGGAATCCATTCCTTGTTTGTTCCATCTTCTGGGGACTGCTGACATTCCTTTGATTATGGTCACATTATCCCAATCCCTGCTTCCATCTTCACATCACCTTCCCATCAGTGTCAGTCTAATCTTCCAATCGCCTCTCTCAAATAAGGACACTTGTGATAATTTTAGGACCCATTCATATAGTCCAGGACAATCACCAAATGCTAAAAGCCTTAACTTAATCACATGTGTGTGCCAAGAACTTTTGTCTTATAAAAGTATCTACAGGTTCCAGGGATTTGGGCCAGATATCTTTGAGTGGCCATTTTTCAAGCTGCTGTACTGTTTTCATTCATTCCGGCCCATCTCTAGGTGACTGGCTGCCTTTCTCTCTCTTCCCTCCATTTCTCTCTGCTTCGCAACCTCTTCTGAGAACTATCTGAGGAAAGCTGAATTCTGTTATACAAAACAGGGGAACTCTCCTCAGTCCTCAGTGTCAAACACTCATCAAAAAATCCATACAAAACAAAGCAAGAAGAATAGATAAACAAAAATCTATTTATCAGAAAGCATGATCTCTACAAAGCAAGAATTATTCTTTCATGAGAAAAGAATTATATTATTTTACTTATATTATCGCTTAGAAATTCATGGTGATTTAAAAATAATTGCATTATCTTAATATTCTCCTGATAGTTTTGAGTAAAATCTGTTAGTTTCACTATTTCAAAATCAGGGGAACTGGCCTCAAAACAGCAGGTGCCTACAGGATGGCACAGCCAGGTGGGGGCAGACTAAAGCATTGCTACCTGACTCCAAGGCCTTGTTTTATAGCTAATCCTTACCACCCCTTAAGGTTCAGTTTGCTAGTCTGTAAAAAGAGATAAAATTATCGTTAACTAAATATTCCTTGCGATGTTACCTGAAGTAATCCAGATAAAAAGAATCTAAATTATAAAACTGTATACAAAAGTGCCCGATATTACCTTCACGATCACCACCAATGTCACCATCCCTGCCGCCACCACCACTCCCACTGGAACTGTTTTATCACCATCCTCACCATCATCACCATCCTTGCTACCATCACCATCATCATGATCATCTTCGCAGTGACTATTACCACGATTATCACCAGCTCCACCATCTCTCACATCACTGCTCTCACTATTGCATCCACTACCAGTAGAATTGCTGGTGCCATGAATACTGGTACCACTAACGTTAGTACTACTATTATCTCTAGTGGTGTGTTGGGACTGGCTCATACCAGCTCATGAGATATGACTGTTATCCTGTCTTCTGGACTCTGCATTCACTGATAACACATTGATAGCTCAAGATAGACCATGGTAGGGGTATTTATCCCTGTGGCATTTGTCTTTTTGCACAGCAAGAATCTCCACAACCACCACCGTTACTACTGTGATCAATACCACCGTCATTCCTGCCGTGATTGATCACCTCCTGCCAACCCCAACTACCGCCATCATTTCATTCTCAGTGTCATCCGTGCATTGTTCTTATTACCATCTAAAAGACTGAATTTTTAGAATGTACTTTTTCCTCAAATGAATCAGTGTGTGATAATGGTATTAATAATTATTTAGGTGCTTGTGCATAAGAAAATAATGTAAATGTTGGCTTTGCTTCATGACCCTTATGTGAGAACATTATGAAACATGAGATGGGGGTGGGGACGAGGGGGCAAACGCCAAGCTCAGCATTCTTCTTGGCTGTGAAACATGCCGTGAGTTTGCTGGATTTATTGAATAGGCCAAGTCTATCCACACCAAATGCATTAAAACAATCCTGCTGGCACTCTATTATTTTCACATGAGTTAAGCTGCAGATTGCTTGAAATACATTCTTCTCTGGGCATAGTAAAGAATGATGAGTAAAGCTGACAAATCCAGGGGAGGACTGAGGCTGTGAATAAAGAAACTATTCTTTTCTTATAGCATTATATGAAGTGAGTTGACTGTGGCTTTAGGATGCTGCAAATGAAAATTCTTCAGTCTTTCCTTAGAGACAGAAAGCAAACAAGATGACGCATAATAATATTTGCTGAACACTTATGAACTCTGTCTTTATAACAACACTGTATGATTGATATTATTTATGTCTTACTAATAAATGGACTGAAGCTAAGAGCAGTAAAATTATTATACATGGCGTGATGGGATGTTCTGGTTGCAAATTCTGCTTTCCTACTGCATCTGAAACCTCATAGACAAAAGGAAGAAGATATTTAATAAGACTTAACAGATACAAAAAACAAACATATTTTCATGCATATCTCTTTATATTATCAAAGAAAACTTGTAAATTATACATTATCCTTTATATTTTACAGTTCAGAAAATGGAGATTTAAATAAATTAAGCTACTTGTTTGAAGAAAATTAGCTGATAAGAGTCAGAATCTGGATTGAAATTCATAGTGGAGAGTTCTAAACCTCCTATTCTTGTTCTTCCCACAGACTTTGGGGATATTAATACATGTACATTTAGTGACAATTGAGTCAGACTCTTTTGTGAGATGATGTAAAACTTCCTTTATTTAGTAGCCACCTGATGTTTCTGTTCTCATGTTATTGACTGTATTCTTTGGGTTTGTTTTGTTTGTTTCATTAACTGCATGAACTAATGTCAATTTCTGTTGTGAGGGTGGCTTTCACACTGAATAGCACCTTCTTTGCTGATTGCCTTTAATCCAATATGCCTGAAATCTGGAGCTTTATTCATTATTGTGTGCATTAAGATAAATTAATTAGTTGACCTTTGGGGGCTCTTTTTCAACAATGTCATTAATTGTCCTAATTATTTAGATCTGCCTCATCCTCTTTCAAAGCCATGTATTGATTTTAATTACTGTTCCTTATGTGGCTATCCTATAATGCCTTGGTAAATGCAATATCATGGTCATTTATCTTGAATTTTCTCTGTTTACCTAAAGCAAGATTTTTTAAGTGACTCATCTTCCCTTTAATCAGTTGTCACCTTTTAAAATGCTAATAGGAGAAGTAAACTGACAGTAATCTCGATTACTGAGAGGCAATAATAGAAACAATTTAATCCTAAAACTAAGGAATTCCCAGCTGCTTCTAATGTGTATGCAAGATGATGTTTAAATAAGAACTGTTTTTCTTCTATATCCTTAGTATTTCTTCAGTTTATTCCTTTTCCTCCAACTTTACTGCCACTGGCTTTGAAAGACTCTTACTTTCCTTCACATAGAGTCCACGTTATTGCTTAATGGTGTCTTTATATGTGTTTGTATTTGGTCAGATTTACAGCATGACCCAGCTGGATGTTCAGTCTTGAATCTTCTCTGTACAAGAGAAGGAAACGGTGGTATAACTGGGATGAATGCTTGTGTTTCTTCTTCCTGTACCATTTAGTTACTGCCAGCTGTTCCGACTTAGGCACTGTCCTCTGTGCTGAAGATGCAGCAAATACTGTCACAGAACATGACAGATACATAAACAGTAATTCATTACAGTATAACCAGCACTCAAATCATTCACATTAGCTGTTTCATAAACACAGAGGTCAAGTGAGGGCTAATTTACTTCATCTATTTATGTAATGTGCATATGGGAGGGTTTAGGAGGGTATTATGCCAAGTTTTCAGATCCGTTCTGATTCTTAAATGATACAGTCGTTAACCAGGTAGAAAAAGGTAAGAAAGAAAGGAAAATTAATTCTAGAGCACTTTATGTACATGATATGATTTGATTTTCACACTGATCCTATTAAGTAGACATCGATTATTACAACTTGAAACCGAAAAACAAGGGTCAGATAAGCTGAGTAATTTGCCCACAGTTGCCACTTAGTAATTGGTCAAGCAATAATTCAAAGCTGTCTTAGTTTGCTAAAAACAGTAGGCCAAATTTGCAGCAACATGGATAGACCTGGAGATCATCGTGCTAAGTGAAGTAAGTCATACAGAGAAAGACAAATAAGATATGATTTCGCTTAACTGTTGTTGTTCAGTCGCTAAGTCATATCCTACTCTTTGTGACCCCATGACTGGCAGCATGCCAGGCTTCCCATCCTTCATAATCTCCCTGAACTTGCCCAAACTCATGTTCATTGAGTCAGTGATGCCATCCAACCATCTCATTCTCTGTCATCCCCTTCTCCTCCTGCCCTCAGTCTTTCTCAGCAGCAGGGTCTTATTCAATGAGTTGGCCCTTTGCATCATGGGGTCAAAGAATTTGAGCTTCAACTTCAGCATCAGTCCTTCCAATGAATATTCAGAGTTGATTTCCTTTAGGATTGACTGGTTTGACCTCCTTGCTGTCCAAGTTACTTTCAAGAGGCTTCTCCAACACCACAGTTAAAAAGCATCAATTCTTCGGCTCTCAGCTTTCTTTATGGTCCAACTCTCACATCTGTACATGACTACTGGAAAAACCATAGCTTTACTACATGGACCTGTGTCACCAAAGTGACATTTCTGCTTTTTAATATGCTGTCTAGGTTTGTCATAGCTTTTCTTAGAAGGAGCAAGTATCTTTTAATTTCATATTGCTTATATGTGGAATCTTTGACAGATGATACAAAAGAACTTATTTATAAGACAGAAACAGACTCACAAACTAAGAGAATAGATTTATGATAACCGGGGGAAAGTTGGGGGAGGGAGGGATAGATTATGATTGACAGGTACAGACTGCCATATTTAAAATAAATAACCAACAAGCACCTACTGTGTAGCACAGAGAACTCTACTTAATAACCTGAAATAATCTAAATGCGAAAAGAATTTGAAAAACAATAGATACATGTATATGTATAGTTCAGTTAACTGAATTACTTTGCTGTACACTTGAAATTAACACTACACTATTAATCAACTATATTCCAATATGGAATTAAAAAAAAAAGAAAAGAAAATAGACCCCAAATGGAGAAGCTTATGCCAAATGCCATGTCACCAATCTGAGACTCGACGATTACAATTTTTTCTCCCTTAGAAACGCCATCTTTAACCAGTCAATGAGGAATCACCTGATCAGCATTAGTTAGGAAATCTGGCTGGTAGACCTCTGCCACTTTGTAAAGGGATGTAACCTTGCAGTAATCAACCCTCTTTTTGCCTGTATAACTTCCTTGTTCCTGCTACCTCCTGCCCTATGAAAGTTTCATTTTGTAAAGCTCCTTGGAGCTTTTCTCTGTCTGATGGATTGGATGCTTTCCAGTTCATGGATTATTTTAAAAAGCCAATAAGACTTTTAAAATTTACTCAGTCGAACTTTGTTTTCTAACTGATTAGATTATCAAGCCCACTTTTTATGCAGCACCAGTGTTAATTTTTTGAATTTCATGAACGAGGAAAGTATTTTTTTATTGGAGATTTATCATAGGATTTCCAACATTGTATTAGAGAAAGTAATGATATTTTTAAAGTAGTTCAGTTCAGTTCAGTTCAGTTGCTCAGTTGTGTCTGACTCTTTGCAACCCTATGAACTGCAGCATGCCAGGCTTCCCTGTCCATGATCAACTCCTAGAGTTTACTCAAACTCATGTCCATTGAGTTGGTGATACCATCCAACCATTTCATCCTCTGTCGTCCCCTAGTCCTCCTGCCTTCAATCTTTCCCAGCATCAGGGTCTTTTCAAATGAGTCAGCTTTTCACATCAAATGGCCAAAGTATTGGAGTTTCAGCTTCAACATCAGTCCTTCCAATGTATATTCAGGGTGGATTTCCTTTAGGATGGACTGGTTGGATCTCCTTGCAGTCCAAGGGACTCTCAAGAGTCTTCTCCAACACAACAGTTCAAAAGCCTCAATTCTTTGGCTCTCAGCTTTCTTTATAGTCCAACTGTCACATCCATACATGACAACTGGAAAAACCTAGGCTTGACTAGACGGACCTTTGTTGGCAAAGTAATGTCTCGGCTTTTTAATATGCTGTCTAGGTTAGTCATAACTTTCCTTCCAAGCAGTAAGCGTCTTTTAATTTCATGGCTTCAGTTACCATCTGCAGTGATTTTGGAGCCCAAAAAGATAAAGTCAGCCACTGTTTGCACTGTTTCCCCATCTATTTCCCATGAAGTGATGGGACCAGATTCCATGATCTTTTGTTTTCTGAATGTTGAGCTTTAAGCCAACTTTTTCACTCTCCTCTTTCACTTTCATCAAGAGGCTTTTGAGTTCCTCTTCACTTTCTGCCATAAGGGTGGTGTCATCTGCATATCTGAGGTTATTGATATTTCTCCCAGCAATCATGATTCCAGTTTGTGCTTCATTCAGCCTAGCGTTTCTCATGATGTATTCTGCATATAAGTTAAATAAGCAGGGTGACAATATACAGCCTTGACTTACTCCTTTTTTGTATTTGGAACCAGTCTGTTGGTCCATGTCCAGTTCTAATTGTTGTTCCCTGACCTGCATACAGATTTCTCAGGAGGCAGGTCAGGTAGTCTGTTATTCCCATCTCTTAAATAATTTTCCACAGTTTGTGGTGAGCTACACAGTCAAAGGCCTTGGTATAGTCAATAAAGCAGAAGTATATGTGTATCTGCAACTTCCCTGCATTTTTGATGATGCAACAGATGTTGGCAGTTTGATCTCTGGTTCCTCTGCCTTTTCTAAAACCAGCTTGAACATCTGGAAGTTCACGGTTGAAGCCTGGCTTGGAGAATTTTGAGCATTACTTTACTAGCATGTGATAAGGGTACAATTGTGCAGTTGTTTGAGCATTCTTTGACATTACCTTTCTTAAGGATTGGAATCAAAACTGATCTTTTCCAGTCCTGTGGCCACTGTTGAGTTTTCCAAATTTGTTAGTATATTGAGAGCAGCACTTTCACAGTATCATCTTTTAGGATTTGAAATAGCTCAACTGGAATTCCATCACCTCCTCTAGCTTTGTTAATAGTGATGCTTCCTAAGGCTCACTTGACTTCACATTCCAGGATGTCTGGCTCTAGGTGAGTGATCACACTATTGTGACTATATGGATCGTGAAGATCTTTTTTGTACAGTTCTTCTGTGTATTCTTGCCACCTCTTCTTAATATCTTCTGCTTCTGTTAGGTCCATACCATTTCTGTCCTATATTGAGCCCATCTTTGCATAAAATATTCCCTTGGTATCTCTAATTTTCTTGAAGGGATCTCTACTCTTTCCCATTCTATTATTTTCCTTGATTTCTTTGCATTGATCACTGAGGAAGGCTTTCTTGTTTCTCCTTGCTATTCTTTGGAACTCTGCATTCAAATGTGTATATCTTTCCTTTTCTCCTTTGCTTTTTGCTTCTCCTATTTTCCCAGCTATTTGTAAGGCCTCCACAGACAGCCATTTTGCTTTTTTGCATTTCTTTTTCTTGGGGATGATCTTGCTCCCTGACTCCTGTACAATGTCACGACCCTCCATCCGTAGTTCAACAGGCACTCTGTCTATCAGATCTAGTCCCTTAAATCTATTTCTCACTTCTACTATATAATCATTAGGGATTTGATTTAGGTCATACCTGAATGATTTAGTGGTTTTCCCTACTTTCTTCAATTTAAGTCTGAATTTGACACTATATTAGTCTAAAATTTATTTCCTTCATATTTGTGAAAACTTACTTGTAGGTCAGCATTTGGAAACCACTGCAGTAGACTAATTGATTTGGGATAATTAGCCAGGCATTGTGCTTTTTAGGTTACACCCTTTCTTATGGGGAGAGCCACCACTCAGAGGGTGCCCATGTGCTAGCACAAATGGTTGACTCCCTGGGCATTGGCTGTATTGTGATGCTCTGTGCTTGTTGACATATAGGTCATTTCTATTTCTAACTAGTGTTTATTTCTTGTGCAGGTGGGAGAAATCATGAAAGGGGGAAGGGAGGAGCCAGGCTCTTTTCCACCTCATTAAGAATGGCTGGTCAGGGTGAGAGTGGAGCTCTTACAATTAGAGTAAGAAATGCCAGCTTTGCCCTCTAGTTTATTGGGAGGAGGAAATAATACTTGCCAAGTGCCCTACCGAGTCTCCCAATATGAAGTCCTATTTCAAATACTTATTGCCTGCCGCTATCTGAATTTCCATTTAAACATAATTATCAAAACCATATGGGTTAATAGGGTTGGGGGGAGTCTCTAAATGGAAATATGTAAATTGCAGCAACCTTGGCCTTCCACATTTGGCCAACTCTCCCCTAAGCCCAGGGCTTCCTTCTGTGCTTTATGCAGTGTGCTTTCCCATGCTGCTGCCCCCAGGACACAGACCTCCAGCCCCACTCCCTGCCATCCTGCACTCTTAGCTCTGAGCAGTAGAACAGAGTGAACTTAGCTCCCTAAGTCCTAGTGGCTCACCACTCACATCTCAGAATCCTTTTAAGCTCTTCTCCTCTGTGAGGAGTCTTTTCTCATTTCTTCCCCCACCACCAGTTAAATTATCACTGAGTCCTGTGTGTCACCAGTGTGTCCTGGGCTAACTTCAGTTAAGAAAAGAATCTCTCTGACATCCCAAATCCATTAGCCATTTACCCAACTAGACAGTGACTTACTTGAAGGGGAGGAGTAACTACTCATCTCTGCATCCCTAAAACCAACCAGTTACCTTACAGATTCAGAACATGGCTGTTGAATGACCAGATGCTAAGAGAAATTTGATTTAAGCTGTGGTGCGAAGTCACGCAATAATTAACTGGCTTTCTAACATTGATTGAAAAGGGTTTATTGAATGTGAATGAATGTAAAGTCACTCAGTCGCGTCTGACTCTTTGCCACCCCATGGACTGTGGCCTACCAGGCTCCTCCATACATGGGATTTTCCAGGCAAGAGAACTGGAGTAGGGGGCCATTTCCTTCTCCAGGGGATCTTTCTGACCCAGACATTGAACCCGGGTCTCCCGCATTGCAGACAGACGCTTTACCATCTGAGCCACCAGGGAAGCCCAAGGGGTCCTGAATCCCACTATTAGAAATCATATGTGGAAGTTTTCAACAGGCCATTCAAATTTATGTAAGACAATTAATTGAGATCATTCCTAACTAGAATCATGTATGCCATGAAATTGCCTTGAGTTAGGATTATATGATTAAAACAAACAAACAAAAAAACCCACAAAACAGGAAAAACAATAATGTTAAGTACTAACTAGGTGTTTGTTCTATAATGGTACTAACATCTTAGTGTTTAGGCATTGTGAAAGCACAACTTTTGGTGTCAAGGACTACTTTTGGAGACTTTAATGTGACATCAGCACATAGATAGATAGAGATATAGAGTACGGTAAAATTTTAGGATAAATTTCTGACTGTTTTCACATGAAATTCTATTATAATTTTGCTCTTGGAGATTTATCTTTATATAATGTCATAGACATAGATAATATCAGAGCTGTCCAATATAAGTCACTATATTAACATATCCGTATGTGGCTTCTAATGACTTGAAATGTAGTGGTCTGGACTAAAAAGTATTTTAAGGATGAGGTATACATATCTGTTTTTGAAGACTTGGTACAAAAAATATGTAAAATGTCTCATTATTTTTTGTTGATTTTATTTTACATGATAATATTTAGGGCATATTGGATTAATTTTAAATTCACTGATTTCCTTTTTTAACTTCACTTTAGAATATTTAAAATCGCATGCATGCCTCACACGTGTGACCTATGCTGCATTCCTGTTGGACAGTGTTGTTCTAGGTAGACTATGTCTATGAGCCAAGTTATGACTTCATGCTGAGTTGAACCTCAGGTGCAAGATAGAGGGTGACACTATTTAACATCATTAACAGATATTTATTTAGGATCCACCGTGTATCAAACGCTGTGAAAAGCACTGGCAATACCGAACTGAAGCAGGCAGGCATGGTCCCTGCTATCAAGATATATAACCTAATAAGGAAGACAGATATCAAGCAAAGAACTATTTGAGTACCTAATATAGTAATGTTGTCCTTGGCACGATGAGGGGTATGAAGGCACATGTAAGTCAAAGCACCAGCTTCACACAATTTTCAAAATAGTCAAATTCATTTCCTAACAAAAAGTGAAAACATGATTACAAAGTGTATTTTTTTTCTCCTTTGCTGCTTTTCTCCTTGAGTATTTAAAACAATTTGTATTTAACCACAGTTCATTGAGAAATGATACATTCTAAGTAATCAAGAAATCTTAGTCTTTACTCAGTCTTTGTGCGGCCTTGGTATGTCAGCTTGCTGCATTGGAAAGATCACTAGACTGGGCATAAAGACTCCTGAATTCTAGGCTTAACTTCATCTTGAGTGAGCCCATGCCATCTTGGACAACTGCCTTCTTTTTTCAGCTTGATCACCTTATCTCTGGCAAAAGGGAGCTGGTCTAGGTAATGTCTGTAGCAGTTAGGATGTTGTTACAAGTGGAATCCTCATATGTGGTTAAATGTTGGAGATTAATGATGGACCCAACAACTTGAAATGTCAGAATCCCTCCAACCTCCCCAACATCTACAAGGTGGCCAGCAGATTAACCAATGACCCCGTTTGCCTACATCTCTCTACCTGCTCATTTCACTTTGAAACTATGTGATCCTAAAATGGCTACCAGTGTCTTTCCATTCATACAGCCAATGGAAGAGAATGACATCTGTTTCAACGTTCTCAGCACAAGTTCTAGGTTCTTGGTTGGAGGAGCTTAGATGGCATGCCCATCTCAAAGCCAAACTCTGTGAGTAACATAACACCCTGATGGTCTTAGGTTATGTTTCACTTGTGAAGCCGGGACTGAATTCAGTTCACTAAGTAGAAATTGTAGCTACTGTAATAGGGAAAGAGAGAAGTGGTTGACATGAAGGTGACTCATAAATGCTCTACCTGACACATTGATCAGATTATTTTAACTTGTTGTTGCACTATCTCACCTGCAAGATGACAAGAATAACACTGTACTCTGTGCACAGGATTATTGTGAGGAAGAAACAAAAAAGCAAAAGTTCCTAGCACAGTATCTGGCTTATAGCAGACATCACTATAAAACTTTTCAGGCACCTTCTAGTCCATGAGTCTCAGAGTCTCTCATTTCCCCATTCCTCACTAGAGTTGTTTATACCACATGAAAATGAAATCTTCTCTTTTATCTCATTCTGAGAACTCTAATATGAATTCACAGGTAACAAATATGAATTGTGTAAAACTTATATATCAACATAATTTCATTTTTGTCTCTTAGAACCTTAACTGCATTCGCCTGGATGTTTGTGTTAGTGTGACTTGATGTCTAAAGCTATATCAGTTTCCCTACATTGACTAATTGCCATTTCCAATGACACATCCTGAGAAAAATGTTTTCACAATATTCTGCAAACATGTACTGATTTATCCTTCTGAACTTCCTTGTAAACAACTTATCAAGCCTTCCAAATTCAGACTGTCATTAATAGAGTAGAAACAACATAGTAATTTTTTAAAACTGCTGATGTAGGGTAAACACCAAACATAAACGTACACGCCTTTCTCTATATCAGTACACACACAGTAGATGCACAAACATGTGATCCAAATTATATTGTTATAAAAATAACCAGAAGGTGCAAGTTAGTTTTCTCCAAATTCTGTAAATGAGCTTCAATTACACATATTACTACCCATGGTGATTCTATTTCAAAATGTCTTTGAATTCATTTACACTGAGATGACCTAAGAACTCTTCAACTCAATATGTGCAAAAGAGAAATCAATTTTGTTCCTCTCTCATTTGATTTTTCTTTCACATTGCTTATTTCTGTTAATGAAACCTCTATTCTCCCAGGTTTTGAGGTCTCAGAATTATCAGTAACACTTTTCTTTTTCTCTTATAATAATATCTTATCACCTTAACCACTATAATATAGATAACAAACCTATTTCCATTTCCTCACCCCAAATGCTACTTTCCTGGCATTCATATTGTACATGGATCCAAGTTTATCAAGCCTCTAGGTCTAATGTCTATTTGCTGATCTGCCTCCCTGACTGACTTCTTTGAAAACCATGACTGATTTAACTTTAAGCCTCATCATATAGCATAATTTCTAACTATGTGTTAATTAAAAAATGGTTAAACTAAAGCAACATCTGATTTATCCAAGTGTCCCAGTATCTCCCCATTAAAAATTCAAACTGCATCTTATTTTGTGATTAATCTTTTTCAAAGCACATCTCTGCTTATTTTATAATTTTGATAATCACGGTAAAAGCTGTTGTTTGTTTAATCATGAAACATTACTATGTTTCATGATTGAGTTCCAAATAACCCCACAGCAAAATGGAAAACTTATCATTATCCGCCCAAATTATTTCCATTTTCACTGCTGAAGAACTTGCAGTGCAATGAGAGAAGGACCCAGGCTGAAGTCACGTAATTGTCGAGGTGCAGGTCTGTGTATAAATCCACATGTGTCTGATTCCAAAGCTGTTGTTTCTCTAGGCTGTTTGCCTTTCTCTGCTCAAAAATTCCTGTAATTCTTCTCTAAAAGGACATGCCCTTCCACGACAGGAAATAATTATTAAAAATCTGGACTGTGAGCATCTGGTTAAGGTCTTGTTATTAGGAATGAGGTGGGTAGAGCAGCGGTGTACCATTTCTTAGAGCTTGTTGACTGTGCTGAATCCCTGGCTCCAACTGAATCACAATCTACATTTTAACATGATCTCCCACCCCAAGTGATATGGAAGCACACTGAGGAAAGGTTCTGATTCATATTTCAAAGAAACACTGATCACTAGGCACAGCACTGATTTACCAAGAACAAATCACATTAGTCTACCCTCAGCTCCTTCTTTTATGGGGTTGTCAAAGACACTGTTAAGGAGTCAAGGGAGATGTTAGTGATAAATTCCGTACATATGTCTTGACACACTCTAGTAATTCAAGGTAATTTTATTCATAACATCATAGCTTGTAATCACATATTTTGAGGATGATTGCTTGTTTACAACAGTAACTCAGCTGAGTATTCTAACCAGCTGAATCTCTGTGTGCCCTTTTTACCATTGTCTCCCCAGCACCAAGCCCAGGATGTAATAGAGATTCAATATGCATGTGCATTATTGAATAATAACCCTGGATAAAAGTTTGTCAAAATATGGGGGTTACTGACAAGAGTATTTTAATTGAGGAATAGGAGTTCAAAACAGGGGATTCTAGTGCTATGCTATATGGCTGTCTCTACATTTATCTAATCACTTCATCAAAAATATCACAATCATTGTTTTTTAAGTTTGTGGATAAGTCCAACCTGGAAAAAGGTCAAACATGCTGGATGACAGAATAAATATCCAACAAGATGTTTAAAGATCAGAATAAAAAAATAATACCTGGAATAAACCTACCTAAGGATGCAAAAGACCTGTACTCTGAAAACTGTAAGACTCCAATGGGAAAAAAAAATTGAAGATGACACAAACAAATGGAAAGATATATCATGTTTTTTGATTGGAAGAATCAATATTGTCAAGATGACTCTGCTACCCAAGGCAATCTATAGATTTAGTGAAATCCCTATTAAATTACCAATGGTATTTTAATATTTTAATAGAATTAGAACAAAATTTTTAAAATTTGTATTGAAATGCGAAAGACCCTGAATAGCCAAATCAATCTTGCAAAAGAAAAACAGATCTGAAGGAATTAGGCTCCCTGACTTCAGATTATACTACAAAGATACAGTAATCAAAACAATATGATATTGGCACAAAAACAGAAATAAAGATAAATGAAACAAGATAGAAAGCCCAGAAATCAGCCCACACACCTACAGCCAATTAATCTATAATGAACAAGGCAATAATGTACAATGGATAAAATGCAGTCTCTTCAGTAGTGGACTTCCCTGATAGCTCAGTTGGTAAAGAATCTACCTGCAATACAGGTAGTTCGATTCCTGGGTCGGGAAGATCCACTGGAGAAGGGATAGGCTACCCACTCCAGTATTCTTGGGCTCCCCTTGTGGCTCATCTGGTACAGAATCTGCCTGCAATGTGGGAGACCTGGGTTTGATCCCTGGGTTGGGAAGATTCCCTGGAGAAGGAAAAGGCTACCCACTTCAGTATTCTGGCCTGGAGAATTCCCTGGACTGTACAGTGCATGGGGTAGCAAAGAGTCTGACATGACAGAGCACCTTTCACTTTCACTGGAAAAACTGGACAGCTATATAAAAGAATGAAAATTAGACCACCATACTCAAAAATAAACTCAAAATGGATTAAAGACCTAAACTTAAGACCAGATACTGTAAAATTCTTAGAGGAAAACATAAGCACAATGCTCTTTGACATAAACCACAGCAATATCATTTTGGATCCACCTCCTAGAGTAATGAAAATTTAAAAAATAAAATAAACAAATGGGACCTAATTAAACTTAAGTCCTTTTTTATAACAAAGGAAACCATAAACAAACAAACAAAAAAAAGACATCCCATGGAATAGAAGAAAATATTTGCAGACAAAGCAATTGACAAGGAATTAATCTTCAAAATGTACAAACATCTCATGTAGCTCTATATATGTGTGTGTGTATATATATATATGCAGAAGACCTGAATAGACATTTCTCTAAAGAATACATACAAATGGCCAAAAAAGCACATGAAAAGATGCTCAACATCGCTCATTATTAGAGATACGCAAATCAAAACTACAATGAGGTATCACCTCATGTCAATCAGAATGATCATCATCAAAATGTCTACAAAGAATAAATGCTGAAGAGGATGTGGTGAACAGGGAACCCTCCTACACTGTTGGTGGGAATGTAAATTGGTCTAACTTCTATGGAGAACAGTGTAGAAATTCCTTAAAAAATTAAAATTAGAACTACCATATGATCAAGCAATCCCACTCCTGGACATGTACCCAGAGAAAATCATACTTCAAAAAAGATACATGCACCTCAATGTTCAACTGAAGCACTGTTTACAGTGGCCAAGATATGGAAGTATGCTAAATGTCCATCAATAGAGGAATGTACAAAGAAGATGTGCTGTATGCATAGAATGGAATATTAGTCAGCCATGAAAAAGAAGGAAAATTCCTTTTGCATCGACATGTGTAAACCCAGAGATTACTGTATTAAGTGAAGTAAGTCAGACAGAGAGGGACAAATGTATGATATCACTTATATGTGGAATCTAAAAAGGAACACAAATGAACTTATTTATAAAACAGAAACACACAGACATCAAAACAAATTTAAGCTTACCAAAGGGAAATGGTGAGGAGGAGGAGGAACGAATTAGGTGTTTGTAATTAACATATACACACTACTATATATAAAATAGATAATCAACAAGAACCAATTGAATAGCACAAGGAACTCTAGTCAATATTCTGTAATAAACTACATGGGAAAAGAAGCTGGAAAAATGGACATATGTATATGTATAATTGAATTCTTTTCTGTAAACCTGAAACTAATACAGCATTGTAAGTAAACCATTACTTGTCATGATAGAAAATAAAAATTAAGTAACAAAATAAAGAAAGAATGTGGTTTGAACCACGTAAAATGCAATTTGATGAAACTATAATAACATGCCTTTGGGTTCAAAAGTTTAATGAAAGAAATGGAGTTGTGGCTAAAGGGAAATAAGTGATAAGATAGTTGTATGGTTCAGTATCATTCAAGAGTGACATTAATACCCATAAAATTATGTAAGTTAAGGATGAAATAACAGCAGTGGAGTGTCCAAAGTGAAGAAGGTTGTAGTTGTCTTATTTCAAGGCTCAGTCAACTTTCTGAAAAGAATCAGTCAGTAAATATTCTCAGATTTGTGGGCCATAAACTCTGTTACAACTACTCAATTATGCTTTTGTAATGAAAAAGCTGTCCTAAGGAATATGTAAACAAATGAGTGTCTGCGTTCTAATAAATATTTTATGGACACTCAAATTTTAATTTCATATAATTTTCATAAAATATTATTTTCCTATTGTTTTTCAACCACTGAGAATGCAAAAACTATTCTTGACTCATCAGCCATACTCAAAGAGGTGGTTGGCCAAAGCTTGTCCAAGGGCCAAATTTTGGCAAACCCCGCTGTATGCTCTCTCTGTCTGATCCTGCTAAGAGGTTAGTGTAGCACCGCCCTTTCAGACAGAGGTGCATACATTGCTGGACCTTCTAATGGAAATGAATACCAAGCAGATAAGACTGAAAGACACTGTTGCATGAAGAAATGTAAAATGCAAATAGAATGCGTAGTCTGGAAAAGGACGTTGGACAGCATGGTTGCTACCTTCCAATACTTGGAAGTAAATTACTGAAAAATATGAAATATGTTTAGAAAGGCAATGTATCATTGCATCTTCAGGTATGGATGTGAGAGTCATAAAGGTATGGAGTCAAGTCCAGCTCTGCCACATAATAATATAATATTTTGGACAATGTCATAGACATTGCCCTGCCTCATTCATCCATTTATAAAGTAAAGATAATTATGATGCCTATTGACTGAATTAAGCTTTGTTACGTGAAAACATGGAGAAAGAATTGAAAACCCATTCCAGTATTCTTGCCTGAGAAATACCATGGACAGAAGAGCCTGGCAGACTCAGTCCGAGGGGTTGCAAAATAGTCAGACACGACTTAGCAACTAAAGAAACAATGTAAGAACTACAACAAAACTCGGTGGCTTCAAGAAACAATATTTTATCCCTCTCAAGTCTATGGGTTAACCTGACAATCCTTCTGCTGGCTTTGCCTGTTCATTCACATGACTGCATTTGGCCAAAGCCTCAGCTGGGCTGGAAGCTCTCAAACATACTCACTCACAGGTCTGACAAGTTGTGCTGACGATCAGCTGAGGTGCTTTGGATCTTCATGCAGCCTCTCATCCTCCAGGAAATCTAGATTGGCTTCCTAGTTTGATAGCCTCGGGGCAACGTTCCAAGAGAACAAAGTAAGATCCTTCTGTAACTTTTGAGACCTGGAATATAAAACATGTGCAGTGTCATTCCCACTATGTTATATTTTTTAATGTAAGGTATGAGATTAGTTCATATTCAAGAAGGTGAGGAAAAAGTCTCCACCTCTGCATGGGAAGGGCAGAAAAGTCAAATTGCAAGGGGTGTGGTCATCAGGATTGGTTGTTAAGTGTGGTCACTGAGCAACCTATTAATACTATATCTACTTAAGGGCATATTGTGAGGGTTAAACAAGTAATAATTGTAAACCCCTAAGCATAAACCCAAACCCATAGTAATTTCTCAGTACATTATAGCTTCATCATTCTGGATCAGGTCGATTTTTAGATGAAGAGGGAAAAGAAGTACACAGAGTCAGAGGTATCTCAGGTTGGAATGAGTTGCCTCAGAGTGGAATAGAAACTGGCATCATAGAGTTGAAACAATCCATGATGGCACTTATTGAAACTGGATGGATTAAAGAAGACAAACCAACACTGGATGTGTAGCTAGATGAGGGGGTATCTAAGATTCATTCAATCTGTGAAATTCTTACTTGAATTTCTTATCCATTCATTGTATGATCTATATCAGTAGGGTGCAGTTTAAGGCAAATCTCATGATATATATGAGGAAATACATATTAATTGTGTTGCCAGTTTTTAAATTAAGTTTATAAGATGATCATGGGGAACAATTGTGAACTAATTAATTATAGCTTAATCTGAAGCTAACTGTGAGACTTTTCAGCCTTTAAAAAATAAGTATTCTACTGAGTTCCTTTGGTTTGTGTTATCTATTATCCTTTATAAATTTCCAGAGGGAATAAGAGACTATACTATTCATACAGTTTGTTCCGCCATCATTTGGATTAAAAGGCAAATCTGAGAAATGTTTTGGAAAATATCTGGTACTTGAGAGAAAAGCAACTTTATCTAAAATATGAGAATGGCAAAGAGAGAGGAAAAAAAAAGTACTCCTCATCCTCTCTAGAGGTTGAGATGAGGATAGGCAGAATTCTCTGACAACCAAGAAAACTGCAAAGAAACATCTGAATCATCCAACTCCACAATTATAAGGAAGAATGAAGAAAACAGGCCAGAGGGATGTCCTATTAGTGTGGCCAAGCTACTTTACAGGGTTTGGGTAGATAGCTTCCTTAGCATTTTTTTTCTACGTTTGCTTTTGGAAGCCTGAGTCTTCCTAATAGGAAAACATTCTAATAGCCTAATAGGAAAACATTATTTATTAAAGAGTAAATAGAAGTCAACTTTAGAAGACATACAGATGGCTAACAAACACATGAAGAGATGCTCAACATCACTCAGTATCAGAGAAATGCAAATCAAAACCTCTATGAGGTACCATTTCACACCAGTCAGAATAACTGCGATTCAAAAGTCTACAAGCAATAAATGCTGGAGAGCGTGTGGAGAAAAGGGAACCCTCTTACACTGTTGGTGGGAATGCAAACTAGTACAGCCACTATGGAGAACAGTGTGGAGATTCCTTAAAAAACTGGAAATAGAACTGCCTTATGATCCAGCAATCCCACTGCTGGGCATACACACTGAAGAAACCAGAATTGAAAGAGACACATGTACCCCAGTGTTCATCGCAGCACTGTTTATAATAGCCAGGACATGGAAGCAACCTAGATGTCCATCAGCAGATGAATGGATAAGAAAGCAGTGGTACATATACACAGTGGAGTATTACTCAGCCATTAAAAAGAATACATTTGAATCAGTTCTAATGAGGTGGATGAAACTGGAACCTATTATACAGAATGAAGTAAGCCAGAAAGAAAAACATCAATACAGTATACTAATGCATATATATGGAATTTAGAAAGATGGTAACAATAACCCTGTATGCAAGACAGCAAAAGAGACACAGATGTATAGAACAGTCTTTTGGACTCTGTGGGAGAGGGAGAGGGTGGGATGATTTGGGAGAATGGCATTGAAACTTGTATAATACCATATATGAAATGAATCGCCAGTCCAGGTTCGATGCAGGATACAGGAAGCTTGGGGCTGGTGCACTGGGATGACCCAGAGGGATGGTATGGGGAGAGAGGTGGGATGGGGGTTCAGGATGGGGAACACGTGTATACCTGTGGCGGATTCATGTTGATGTATGGCAAAACCAATACAATATTGTAAAGTAATTAGCCTCCAATTAAAATAAATAAATTTATACTTAAAAAAACAAAAAGAAGTCAACTTTAGCCTTTTACTAAAGAATAAATTTAAAAAATTATGTTGTTTCAGGTTTAATTGACTGCATAATGTACAGGATACTTTTGTTTGTTCCTTTAGATATGTTCTCCACATTCCTTTTGCAGAAGGAAGGTAGTCTGTGCAAACTGAATAATAGACTCCCTTTTCCTCTGGCTTCCAGGTGGGTTTAGCCAAGGAGGAAAATGGGCAGGAAATTGAAGGGAAGGAGGAGAGTGACAGTCTCTTTTCCACTCCCCCTGCTGACACTAACCTGGAAGCTCTCCTGTATCTCTTGTTATTTCCCTATATCCATATCACACCTTGGCAAATCATTTCTTATTAAATATTCTTCAAATTACTTAATTTTAATACGCCATCTCTTTTCTGCTGATATGCACAGAGATCCTAAAGTATCCTCTGGTCTATCCAAAACCGATCTGTGGCAACAGACATAAACTATAAGGGGATCAACTGCTATACCTAACATTGAACCCTACAAATATTCCATTCAAATATTTTTATAAAATACCTTGAGTGCCTCCTCATTGCTCCAAAGACTGAGCCAAAATAGAGTCTATGCAAGCATTTTATTATCTAGATGTATATGTAGTCATCAGTCAATTAACCACTCAAAAGTATACAATTTAAACTGGTAAATGCCATGTGGAAAAAGCATGCTGTATTATGAAAGTATATAAGGGAGGTTCCTAATACTCTATGAGTGAGAGAAATTTAGCCTGCTTTAAATCCTATTTAAATGGAGATACAGTGGGAATGTAGACATTCGATATGTGTGTAGGACTGGGAAGAAAATATCTGATGATAGATTTGTGAGGTATTTAGAAGTAACCCTGGTAAGCAATGATGATGAATTGGATTAGAAACAGTAAGAGAAAGTTAGGTGCCAAAAAATGTCCTAAAATACCTGTTGGCTGATCCAAAAGGATGGCTGTGACATGTAGGACTGCCAGAACAAGCCTGGGTTTAGAGCTCAGAAGATGAGTCTTAGGTATTGCTGAATTTGTGGTGCATTTGAAATATCCAAGTGAGATGATAAGAAGCTAGTGCTGGATAGAGGCCTGAAGCTCTGTATGTGGAGATGTCGTCATATCCAGGTGCATAACTTAGATACTCTAGGAAAAAATTAGAATGTGAGAAGAGGACAAATCCCTGAGGAGGAGTTCCAACATAGCATGGCCCAGTAAACAAATATAAGCCTGCAAATAAAACTAAAAAGGGAAATTTAGAGATGTAGCAGAAAAAAACAGCAATAGCATCAACGAGGCTAAGAAAAGAGAATTGTCATCAGTGATTAGTGTGGAATAGAGCCAAGCAAAATGACATCTGAATTAATAAATTCTATCTAACTATTAGGTAACTGACAATGGGAGGAAAACCAGATTGAAATGAATGTAGGTTGAGAATATGTGGACTATAAATATAGGGAATTTGTTCAATATAAAAGGAAGAGATCAGGGTTGGATGAAGAGTGTGGTTGAGGGAGAATTATTTTTCAAGATGAAAAAGCTCTAGCATCTTTAAATGTGAATAAGAAGAACATAGGTAAAGAGAAAAGGGTTGAAAATACAAAAAAAAAAATTGATAACATAAGATTCATAGAAGGCAAATGTGACAATATCCAAAATAGAAGTATTATCAGGTCTATAATGAGTAAGTCAAATCTATATTAGAAGAATTAGACATAAAAAATAGGTAGTCATGAAACAAATGGAGATCTTGGAAATGAAAAATACCACAGCTATAAAAAAGGAAATAGATGTCTAAAAAGTAGACTTGATTCAGCTAAGTAGTGAATTAATGGTCTGAAAGATGGAGTTAAGGATTCTCCTAGAAAGCCATACAAAGGAAAGAAGTGGAAAGTATAGAATAAAAGAGAGGAATTATGGAGGATAGATCTAGAATTCCTTCACATCTATTTGGAGTTCCAAAATGAGAAGACAGAAAATATGGAGGATAATCAATATTTGAAGAGATAATGGCTGAGAATTTTTCAGAATTTATAAAAAGCATGAGTCTACAGACTGAAAGATCTTAGTATATTCAGTTCAGTTCAGTACTCAGTCGTGTCTGACTCTTTGCAACCCCATGAATTGCAGCATGCCAGGCCTCCCTGTCCATCACTAACTCTTGGAGTTCACTCAAACTCACGTCCATCGAGTAGGTGATGCCATCCAGCCATCTCACCCTCTGTCATCTCCTTCTCCTTCTGCCCCCAATCCCTCCCAGCATCAGAGTCTTTTCCAATGAGTCAATTCTTCTCATGAGGTGGCCAAAGTACTGGAGTTTCAGCTTTAGCGTCGTTCCTTCCAAAGAACACCCAGGACTGATCTCCTTCAGAATGGACTGGTTGGATCTGCTTGCAGTCCAAGGGACTGTCAAGAGTCTTCCCCAACACCACAGTTCAAAAGCATCAATTCCTCGGTGCTCAGCTTTTTTCACAGTCCAACTCTTTTAGTATATTAAATAGTGCAAAACAAACACACATACACTTCACAATGAAATTTTGTATATAAAGGGTACTTAGTAAATTTTTAAAAATCTATCAGAAGGAAAAGATAGATTATTAACAACAACAACAACAAATAAAAGTCATAATCATCTATCACTGAGTAGGATTCTGAGGGAAAAAAGAAGCAAATGAAGCTCCTATCCTCTTAGCCTTTACTAGATATAGGAAATGCTGACAAATTCATAAAAAAGAACAATGCAGTAATATGTGATAGGTGATGGTCAAAAGATATGAGCCAAGGATATGGAAGTATAATTTATACAGTGCTCTAAATTTTAGTGATTTTCACACATTCGTAAATAGCTACTGAGGGCTTCTCATATTCAAAGTGCTGTATGTGACCCTCCAGGATAAATGACGAGAATAAAGAGCAGTGCTTTCTGCCCTCATGGAACTACAGTCTAGCAGGTTTTTATTATACAGTACCAGGCCAGCTATAGGATGTCTGTAAAAACATAGTTAATGACTTTGCCATAGAGAAAATCAAGCCACCACTCAATGTTTATCATCCAGGTAAAGGAGGAAATGAAAAAAGGCTCAGCTTGGATGATCACTGCCACCTTGAACATCTTTGACACTGAGACTGGTCTACCATGCAGCCCAAGACATTCTAAACATCCTTGATTCTCTTTCCTACTAGCTCACGTGAAAGGTACCTCCCCAGATAAATATAGCAAATATTATTTTTGTGCACTGATTGCATGAAAATAACCCTATGCACATCATATGTGTTGTCATATGCATCATATGGGTCATATATAATATTGCATATTATATGCATCAATAGGTGATTTAATCTTCACTGCTCAATTTTGGCAGAAATAGAATACAATCCAACTTGTCATCAAGAGTCCTGTTTATATATATATATATATTGTACTGTGTTCCCAAGTTTCTACATTTTGAAGTTCTTTTGCACTCAGTGTCTAATAGTATGCATGAAAATGTTATTAATTTCATTTTACCAAGAGCCAAAATAGTCATAAATTTGAGAATCAGCATTTAATACCAGTTGTTTCCTGTTTTGATTTTCTCTTTCATTTTTGATTGATATTTTTTCAAGGCCATTTACTTACTTAATTCTTGTACTCTTTACTTTCTTGGTATTATGGAGATAAAAATTAGGTGATGTTCCCATTTATAATTATTTAAATAAGTATTAAGTATACAAGTTGTAAATAAATATTTTACATCTCTTTGGTTGGGAAAAGATGGAAATATCTGTTTATATATCCATCTAGATCCGTCTACTCCATAGATGCTGTAAGGTATATTTGGGGTTATCCAAAAATATGCATTCTTTTAGAGACTGAATTTGGAAGTCAACTCTTTTCGCTGTAGCTAGCAGTGTTATAAACAGTTACAGAAAAATTTAAAACCCTGGGCTCTGAGAGGGCTTCCATATGACTCAAAATTGTTAGTTTTATTCCAGGTTTCTTTAATAATTTTAGCATCATTGTGTTTCACACAATGACATTTTGGTTCTTTTCTCCATCTGGAAGAGATTCTGTCCTAAGGCCCAGAAAATAGCAACCTGGAAAAGGAATCATAGCTGCCCACTATGGACAGGCACTGTACTTTTCCTCTTTCCAAAAGAGCTTCCTTCTTCTGTATCCTTTGACAGTGATTGACAGCTACAACAAGTTGTTGTGTCAAAGCTCTTGCAAGTCAATTATGAAAATGATGTGCACTTGCTTCAAAATGATTGTAAATTGCTTCTGGCTGATCAGAATAATGAGTTGTGGTGATGCTAATCAACATTGGGCATATATAGTACCTTGTTTCTGCCGTCATGTTTGCAGCTGCAACTGGTTCAGTCAAAAGAGAGTGTTTTCGTATTTCTCATGTGTTGAGGCAGGAAGCTCACAATAGAGACATTGCTGCAGGACGGAAGAGGTGGCCTCAAGGAGAGATGGTGAAACAAAGCAACGCTTGTTTATACATCAGTTGTACAAGTCATTATGTTTACCAGTCCCTTATGACTTTGGTTTGGGGAAGCAAAGAGGAAGGCAACATTAGTTAGAGATGGATCTTTTGTATTATTGCATCTTCATGGAAGCACTGTGAAGGGGCTGGTTTTAGTCCCATGTAATAGATGAACACACTGACCCTAGGAAATTACCCAGCACTGCACAGGCAGTGGTAAGATTTTAATTTTCCTTAATTAATTTTAAAGTTCAGTCTGTACCAGTGTTGTCAAAACAGTGTCTATAGACCTTCTGCTCTCGGCTTTCCCTTGTGTACCTGTTTATGGCTCAGCTGCCCAGGCCCCACCCCACACAAGCTTAGTAAGAATCCCTGGGGAGTGAAATAGGTGTCAAAGATGTAAAGTTTTAACCATTAGCTCCAGGTTGTAGTCATGCACACAGAAGCTTGATAGCAGCAACTTCTTGTTCAGTCGTTCAGTCCGGTCTGACTCTTTTCGACCCCATAGACTGCAGCATGCCAGGCTTCCTTGTCCTTCACTATCTCCCAGAATTTGCTTAAACTCATGTTTATTGAGTCAGTGATGCCATCCAACCATCTCATCCTCTACCGTCCCCTTCTCCTCTTGCCCTCAATCTTTCCCAGTATCAAGGTCGTTTCCGATGAATAGGCTCTTTGCATCAGGTGACCAAGTATTGGAGCTTCAGTTTCAGCAGCAGTCTTTCCAAAGAATATATTCAAGGTCTATTTCCTTTAGGATTAAGTGCACCTTACCTTGACTATTCCTTCTTTCTCTCAAAATTCTGTAAGACACACCATAGGTATTCAAATTTATCACAAAAAGCTACAAATTTGACTTTCATTCACTGTATCTCAGAGGTTCTGTTTTGCTTTTCTCTCAGATGGAATTTGAGAGAAATACCATTTCAGTTTATTGCTTCATAACTTGGAACTTCACTATCCTGTCCTCTTTCCTGCATAATTGCTGTATCAGACTAATTTCTTTTATTCACATAGTTCGGGTGGGGCTCTGGACAAGGAGAAGATGAAATGACAAAGGCCACAATATCACATAGTGCAGTGTAACTTGTCCAGAGAAGTATGGGGGGAAGAATGTAAGCCTAGAGGTCGCAGAATTGATTCTAACTTTGGACATGGCTTCCTTACTAACTCATTATGTGGCTGTGCTGGCCCTTGATCCCTCTGAGCCACTTTTCCCTAATAACAATAGAAAATATAATTAATTGAGACATAAAATTAATATCTTTTCCCATCAAAAATAAAGTATTGGCTTGCAAAAGCAATTCAAAAATAGTTTTGCCATTCCTCAAAATGTCCAACATAGAGGTACTAGATAATTAAACTCCAAAGTACATACTCAGGAGAAATAAAAACATATGTCCACTGAAAAATTTAGACACATTATTCGTTATATCAAAAACAATGGAAACAATCTCAGCTGTTCTTCAACTGATTAAGGGATAAATAAAATGTGGTCTATCAATAGAATAGGATATTTGTCAACAAAAATAATGTAATGCAGATATATAATACAATGGGATGTATCTTGAAATAAGTCAGTTTAAAAAGACTGGATAGCATATGATTCCTTTTCTATGAAAAGTATGTAATAGGCAAATTCATAGACAGAAAGTAGATTAGTGGTTGCCTAGTGGGGGATTCAGAGAAGGAAATGGCAACCCACTCCAGTGTTCTTGCCAGGAGAATCCCAGGGACAGTGGAGCCTGATGGGCTGCTGTCTATGGGATCACACAGAGTCGGACACAACTGAAGCAACTTAGCAGCAGCAGCAGCAGTGGGGGATTGGAAGATAGAGTAATGGCTAATGGGCATTTTTATGAGAAGGAAGAGGGTGAAGTAAATATTTTAAATTGATGATGCTGATGGTTGCACAATTCTGTGAATGAACTAACACCATTTAATCATACCCTTTAAGGGAGTGAATTGTATATTAATTGTACCTCAATGAAGCCACTAAAATGTGAGGTATTGGAAAATAATAAAATATTTTATTTTGGAGATTATCCCTATGTTGTATTTACTCAAAGCAGTTGCTCACAGCATTACCAAGCTCTTATATAAATTTTTTGGCTTCCCTGACACCTGCAATGCAGGAGACCCTGGTTCAATTTCTGGGTCCGGAAGATCTGCTGGAGAAGGGATAGGCTAACCACTCCAGTATTCTTGAGCTTCTCTTATGGCTCTGCTGGTAATGAATTCAACTGTAATGCAGGAAACCTGGGTTCGATCCCTGGGTTGGGATGATCCCCTGGAAAAGGGACAAGCTACCCACTCCAGTATTTTGGCCTGAAGAATTTCATGGACTGTATAGTCCATGAGGTGCCAAAGGACTGGACACAACTGAACGGCTTTCACTTTCACTTATATTATTTTCAGTAAAAGGGGATTCAGTTCAGTTAAGTTCAGTCACTCAGTCATGTCCGACTCTTTGCGACCCCATGAATCGCAGCACGCCAGGCCTCCCTGTCCATCACCAGCTCCTGGAGTTCACTCAGACTCATGTCCATCAAGTCGGTGATGCCATCCAGCCATCTCATCCTCTGTCGTCCCCTTCTCCTCCTGCCCCCAATCCCTCCCAGCATCAGAGTCTTTTCCAATGAGTCAACTCTTCGCATGAGGTGGCCAAAATACTGGAGTTTCAGCTTTAGCATCATTCCTTCCAAAGAAATCCCAGGGCTGATCTCCTTCAGAAAGGGGATTAGGATGCATGCTAATAAAAAGATTGAAGGTGTTAGATGGGGTGATGTAATCTAGATCCACCAGTACTGATCTGATGGAAATCAGTTGTTAAATGTCACAATAAAGGAAAGGAAGAAGGAAAACCTGGCAAGGTACATGCCGATGGCTGGAAAAAGCAGGCATTTATCATTAAGGGGAAAGTTTCCACAGGAGTTGCAGTCTTCCAGTCGTTGTCCACGTCCCTGAAATCTATTTTTTCCCAGAAATATCTTTTGGGATTTGGAACAAAACAGACATCATAATAGTCTCATCTCCAGTGCAAGTATAGAGTTTCAGTACAAAGGGAAAGAACCAAATACCATTGTTGACTTAATTCCGGGTTTTAGACTCTAATTCTATGGCACTGATATCTCACAAATTCTCTCTTCCTCTGCCAAACTCAACAGGAATGAATAGCCTTACTCTCGGAATACGTTTGATGGTTGGGTTGCATGAACCCTGGAATCCTGGAATGTTGTGTCTGTTTCTGTTTGTGGGTTCTTTAATGCCTTCTGAGTCTGTAACACTGCCCAAATCCATACAGCAGAGCTACAATCATTTCCAGTAAATCTCATCAACTTCTGGGACATCCCTATAAATTTCCTTAAGTTCAATTTCTAGCATTAAACTTAAGAAAGATTTTCTTATGTAGCATCTACTCTAGTTATAAAATTATGCTGTTTTTGAAAGCCATAAAATGATAGAGATTAACAGTCTTAGACATTTCTTTGTTTGCTCTTTCATTTAATGCCTGAAGTAAACTTAAATGGTGTTATACTACTTATTTTAGAGATAAGAAAGCTAAATGTTTGAAAGGCTAAAAAACATGTTAACAGTCATATAGCTAAGAAATTGAGAGAGGGCAGAGTGCTCATCTAGATTTGTCTGATTTTGTGAGTCTATGTTTTTTTCCTACTGTTTCACATTATTTGGATTTATTGGCAAGTTCTATAGACAAGCTCCTAACATCCATAAATTTCTTTTAGAGACCTTAGCAAATCAGGGTTCAGATAGAAAAATACTATGTTTTAGCACTGAAATGAAAACTAACATTAAATAAGCAATGATCAGGTAGAAGGTAAGTTAACATACAGAAAACTAAGATCATGGCATCTGGTCCAATCACTTCATGAGAAATAGATGGGGAAATAGTGGAAACAGTGTCAGACTTTATTTTTTGGGCTCCAAAATCACTGCAGATGGTGACCGCAGCCATGAAATTAAAAGATGCTTTCTCCTTGGAAGGAAAGTTATAACAACCTAGATAGCATATTCAAAAGCAAAGACATTACTTCACCAACAAAGGTCCATGTAGTCAAGGCTATGGCTTTTCCAGTGGTCATGTATGGATGTAAGAGTTGAACGGTGACGAAAGCTGAGCACCAAAGAATTGATGCTTTTGAACTGTGGTATTGGAGAAGACTCTTGAGAGTCCCTTGGACTGCAAGGACATCCAACCTGTCCATCCTAAAGGAGATCAGTCCTGGGTGTTCATTGGAAGGACTCATGCTGAGGCTGAAACTCCAATACTTTGGCCACCTCATGCAAAGAGTTGACTCATTGGAAAAGACCCTGATGCTGGGAGGGATTGGGAGCAGGAGGAGAAGGGGAGGACAGAGGATGAGATGGCTGGATGGCATCACCGACTCAATACACATGAGTTTGGGTGAATTCCGGGAGTTGATGATGGACAGGGATGCCTGGCGTGCTGCGATTCATGGGGTCGCAAAGGATTGGACACGACTAAGTGACTGAACTGAAGTTAACATACATAACAATATATGTGGACAGTATCCTTTTCATTAGATTTTGTTGTTCAGTTGCCAAGTTGTGTCCGACTCTTTGCAATCTTACAGACTGCAACACCCCAGCCTTCACTATCCTTCACTATCTCCTGGAGTTTGGTCAAACTCATGTCCATTGAGTATGACATTATCCATCCATCTCATCCTCTGTCATCCCCTTCTCCTCCTGCCTTCAATCTTTCCCAGCATCAGGGTCTTTTCCAATGATGAAAAAGTCAGCTCTTTGCATCAGGTGGCCAAAGTATTGGAGTTTCAGCTTCAGCATCAGTCCTTCCAATGAATATTCAGGGCTGATTTCCTTTGGGAAGGACTTGTTTGATCTCCTTGCTGTTTGAGGGACTCTCAAGATATTTTTCCAACACCACAATATGAAACCATCAGTTCTTTGGCACTCAGACTTCTTTAGGTTACAGGTGGGGAAAGTGAGGCACGGGTTAGCAAACTAAGTTGGTAGTGTTTATTTTGCTACTCAATGGTAATTTGTCTGTACCTAGAACCTATACTCTTTCCAATATTCTTGTGGCATAGTTAGAAAAAGAATTAAAATAAAGCATCTTAAGCTGGAAAAGAAGGAATTAATAGGCCTATATAAAGGCCACAGCAATAGAGTCCATATTTCCAAAGTCTTAATGGCTAATTTTAAGAACTCACATATAAATTTGTAAATATCCTTTTCAAGAAATAAAGAGTTTTAATTTGCTGGCATATGAGATTTGTTTGTAAATGAGCTTGTGTTGAACTCACTGCATCCAGAATGTCTATGAATTTTGGTTTCTTGTATCTTGTATAAATGTTTTTTTTTGTTTTGTTTTGTTTTTTTAACATCAGGTACTAGAGTACTCCCAAGCTGAATGTACATTCAGAGCTATATAACATTTGAACCTATATAGCACAGTACCATAGACAGAAGAGATGAAAGGCTCATTCAATCTGAAGAGTAATATATCTGGGGGTAGTGGGGTGGTTGTGGTACAGGCCTTGCCATGCCTATATGCTCCAACTTCAGGATGAGACAGGCTTCGACAGCACCAGAGATGCTAAGATGGTAATGCCAGTCTTGCTATTAATGCAGAAAGTGAAAGTGAAGTCGCTCAGTTGTGCCCGACTCTTTGCAACCCCATGGACAGTAGCCTGCACCAAGCTCCTCCATCCACGGGATTTTCAAGGCAAGAGTACTGGAGTGGGTTGCCATTTCCTTCTCCAGGGAATCTTCCCAATCTAGGCATTGAACCCAGGTCTCTCGCATTGTAGACAGAGGCTTTACCTTCTGAGCCATCAGGGAAGTCCACTATTAATGCAGAACTCAGTGTAATTGGTGAATAGACATTCAGATAATTGAAATGTGTTTTAATCAAGAACAGAGTAAATGCTGGATTCCATGACTCTAAGATGTCATTTCCAAAGGTTGAGAAGCATTAGCTTACAGAAAACATAACAGGAATCTCAATTCCATTCCTCCCCAGGAGTCTCTTTCTTCTAACCCAACAGAGTATTTTTTGCTCACTTAGATTGGTTAGCATTAAAAATAGTTTTTTTGTTTTTTTTTTTTTTTGCCAGAGAGATGACGTTTGAATGTTATTAATTATTTATGTTTTTGAAAAAAAGAGGGAGCTTGATACAGCCAAGAGAAATGATGACTTTATATAGACAGTAAACATTTTTCTACAAATTCTAGACTCACTGCTTTTACAGTTTTATATACTAAAATTCAATATTTTATCTTTCTTATGTATTGGCTATTAATTAAGGTGTTCTAGTCTATACAGCATTTGACCATGGAAAACTATTGTCTGTTTAAAATTACTATTCATTGGTTCTCTAGTTTTTTTCTAACTTCTCAAATTTGTTCTTTTGATTTTTTTTTTCTTTTATTCACCTTCATTCTTTCAATTGAATGTCACTGAATTAGCAGACTATCTTCCAAGGACATACTAAGCACATTTCTAATTCTATGAGAGCTCATGTGATGATACTACAATGTGGACAAGAGCTCTTTCAAACCAGAGGACATACTTTTTATGGTATTTGAATAAGCTCTAGGATCTGCTGTAAGTATCCTGCATCTATATGCCAACCATCATCAATGATAAGTACCTCTTGGATTCCTGCTTACATGTTTTCATTTTTCTATGTTTAGTTACCATAGTTTCCTTTTTATTAATGAAGATTACTTTGCCTTGGAAGCTTTCCTGAGACAGCTACACTGTGGATTAAAATCCACTCATTCAGTTTGTTAACTTAGAATGAGACCAAGTTCTTAGCCATAGTTTCAGCATTGAAAGTGCATCATCTTTGAGGGGATAGCTAAAAGTGGGGGCTGCTATGGCTTCATGAAGTAGTGAGACTAGAGAACCAAATTGCTTCATAGTTGTTCTAGTACAATCAGAAACTAAAAATATCTCTTGCTTCCTTTCCCTAATTGTCTGGAAAGGCAGTGACATTTTTACTAATGCATCTTTGTGTGATGGTTTTACGTTTACTCGTGTCAGTCTTGGAAACTAAAAAGGAGAATCAGCATATTTCTGTATTTCCTCTAAGCAGTCAACTTTTAAGCCATACCTCCTTTTACAGCCATACAGTTTAAGAATTCTGGAATTCATACACTTCAACTTCCTTATTTTCTCTGCTCATCACCAAGATAATATTTAGAACTTTGGTTTGACAGTCCAGTTTATTTGTAGCCTCTCACCTGCTTTCAATCTCTGTTCCTATTGCATAAAGAGAAATGAAAGTCTCCATATCATCAGTACGTATGCTTCAGGGTAACGTGCCTTGGCATCTGCGTCATTTTTGACAGAAATAATAATACATTCTCCTTCCTTCTGTCTGACAAGATCCTACTACACCATCACAATTGAGCTTTTGTGTAAAGTCTCCTCCAAGTGAACTCAATTGTTACACCTTATATTTTATTTCCATTTCACTGCAATATATCTTTCTATGAATCAGACTCTTCAGCTAGTCTGTGTTTTTACTTGAAAATAAAGATCTTGTCTTGTTCATTTTTCATCATTAGTACTTAGTTCTAGAGTGGAAATCAAATAGTCCTAGATTTAAATCATATTCTACCACTTGCTCTATGTGATTTTGGAAAAGCCTGCCAAACTTGTCTCCTTACCTGTAAAAGTAAGATAACATTCAACTTGTCTGGGTTTTGTTATAATCCATCATAATATTTGTAAAAGAACTTGGTGCAATGTCTGAAACATAGTAAACATCCAATTAACTCTTGCTAAATAATTGTGGGTGAATGAATTAGATGTTCATTTTAACTCCCTGACAATATTGTGTTTGTGTATTTTTTTTTCCCCTAAAGCAGATTCATTTCTGTTCAAAGTATACATTGAGAGTTTATCTGTGTTTGGTTTGATTCATTCATGCATGAAGTCCTTTCTATGCCATGTATGTGTCTGTGTGTGTGTGTGTGTGTGTGTGTGTGTGTATATATATAAATATATTTATAGATATATATGTGTGTCTCTGTATGTGTGTGTATATATATATGTATACACAGCATATACATGTGTGTGTGTATGTCTATAGGTATATGTGTGTGTACATATATATGTGTCTATGTATATCTAGATGCACACATATATATGTATAGATATAGATAGATATAGATGGCATCTGTCTAGAAAGAAGTAGTTCTGGATAGCTAAAAGATTTGCCATGGTCCCCTTTAGAAAAGCTGAATTTCTAGTTCTTTCAGATTAAGGGAGCCTGACAATGGCCTTCATAAGTGTATCATCTGACATGTAAATCTGATATTCTCAGTGCAAGAGAAGACAGGTCTAACCAGGTTGATACCATACTTTCCATCCTTATGTGGGGATGTCAAGCATTTTTATTCTACAATCTTCTCTTGTCTTATACTCCACAGCCTTACAAAAGCTTCTTTCCTGGTTCAGATCCTTGCAGAGTCAAGTCATGACTATTGAAGAGCTTAACTGTTGAAAAAATGAGCTGATCCTTATGGAGATTGAATGGGGAAATGTGGGCTGTTCAGTAGAGATTAACCTCTATGATTAGCAAAACTCCCACTAGTAAAACAGTAACTAATGTGTTTACACTAATTTACAACATACTGCAGGCATCACTATATATCCTTATCCAGTTTGTTACTTACTGTGGCACACTAAGCTGGTTACAATCGATGCCATTTATTCAGACTGGTTTGGAGACAGTACCATGTAGCAGATAAAATAATGGGTGTTGAAATAACAACCAGGCTTGAATTCTTGCTGTTCACAGAGTAGCTTCATGATTCTAGATGTTACTTAAGCCTCAGTAACCTTGATTTTCTCATTTGGAAAATGAAAATTATAATTTTTATGACAAAGCATGTGGTGAGGATTATATAAGAAAAAGTATAGAATTTAGACCAGTGTGAACACTCACTCCACTCTTAGAATTACTCTAGAGAACTCTTCAAGAAAATTAGGGATACCAAGGGAACACTTCATGCAAAGATGGGCTTGATAAAGGACAGAAATGGTATGGCCCTAACAGAAGCAGAAGATATTAAGAAGAGGTGGCAAGAATACACAGAAGAACTGTACAAAAAAGATCTTCATGACACAGATAATCACAATTGTGTGATCACTCACCTAGAGCCAGACATCCTGGAATGTGAAGTCAAGGGGGCCTTAGAAAGCATCACTATAAACAAAGCTAGAGGAAGTGATGGAATTCCAGTTGAGCTATTTCAAATCCTGATAGATGATGCTGTGAAAGTGCTGTACTCAATATGCCAACAAATTTGGAAAACTCAGCAGTGGCCACAGGACGGGAAAAGGTCAGTTTTCATTCCAATCCCAAAGAAATGCAATGCCAAAGAATGCTCAAACCACCGCACAATTGCACTCATCTCACATGCTAGTAAAGTAATGCTCAAAATTCTCCAAGCCAGGCTTCAGCAATATGTGAACCGTGAATTTCCAGATGTTCAAACTGATTTTAGAAAAGGCAGAGGAACCAGAGATCTAATTGCCAACATCTGCTGGATCATCGAAAAAGGAAGAGAGTTCCAGAAAAACATCTATTTCTGCTTTATTGACTATGCCAAAGCCTTTGACTGTGTGGATCACAATAAATTGTGGAAAATTCTGAAAAAGATGGGAATACCAGACCACCTGACCTGCCTCTTGGGAAACCTATATGCAGGTCAGGAAGCAACAGTTAGAACTGGACATGGAACAACAGAGTGGTTCCAAATAGGAAAAGGAGTATATCAAGGCTGTATATTGTCACGCTGCTTATTTAACTTATATGCAGAGTACATCATGAGAAATGCTGGGCTGGAAGAAGCACAATCTGGAATCAAGATTGCTGGGAGAAATATCAATAACCTCAGATATGCAGATGACACCACCCTTATGGCAGAAAGTGAAGAGGAACTCAAAAGCCTCTTGTTGAAAGTGAAGGTGGAGAGTGAAAAAGTTGGCTTAAAGCTCAACATTCAGAAAACGAAGATCATGGCATCTGGTCCCATCACTTCATGGGAAATAGATGGGGAAACAATGGAAACAGTGTCAGACTTTATTTTTTTGGGCTCCAAAATCACTGCAGATGGTGACTGCAGCCATGAAATTAAAAGACGCTTAGTCCTTGGAAGGAAAGTTATGACCAACCTAGATAGCTTATTGAAAAGCAGAGACAGTACTTTGCCAACAAAGATCTGTCTAGTCAAGGCTATCATTTTTCCAGTGGCCATGTATGGATGTGAGAGTCAGACTGTGAAGAAAACTGAACGCCAAAGAATTGATGCTTTTGAACTGTGGTATTGGAGAAGACTCTTGAGAATCTCTTGGACTGCATGGAGATCCAACTAGTCATCCTAAAGGAGACCAGTCCTGGGTGTTCATTGGAAGGCCTGATGCTGAGGCTGAAACTCCATTACATTGACCACCTCATGCGAAGAGTTGACTCATTGGAAAAGACCCTGATGCTGGGAGGACTGGGGGCAGGAGGAGAAGGGAACAACAGAGGATGAGATGGCTAGACGGCATCTCCGACTCGATGCACATGAGTTTGGGTGAACTCCGGGAGTTTGTGGTGGACAAGGAGGCCTGGCGTGCTGCGATTCATGGGGTCGCAAAGAGTCGGACATGACTGAGCGACTGAACTGAACTGCACTGAACTGATTATTGATGTATTTAACTTCCTTCTCCAACTCCACACTCATGTACTAAAGTTTCCTTTGTCCTAAACTGAAGATTTTCTTCTTGAAAATCATCACCTCTTTTTTTTTTTTTCCTCTTTATTTCGGTGAAGGGCATTATCAAGCTCTCTGTTACAGGGGTGGTGAAAGCATGAATGAGACTATATTTAATCTCTTCCCTTTCCAGACCATAGCTCTGTAGTTGCCAAGATCTGCTGGTCTCCCTTCGACCAGCTCCCCTCCAGCTCAGTGTGCTGTTCCCATATCGTGTCTGCCTTGTTACTCCTCCCTTGGATTATTCTCATATCACCAACCTGACACTCAGAATCATAATCCCTTTGTTTCTGACCAGTTTACATCCTCCTGTCAATTATATACTTCTCCAAAAATGTATCCCTCTCATGTTTTCTGCCCCCTCATCTATGAAGACTTAGAATCTTCCCTCTCATTCTATATTCTATTTATCTAAAATGCAAATTCTTTCATTTTACATTTTAGTCTTTATTGAGTGCACACATTCTTGAGAGCATACAGGAGATGTACTCGGTTGATATATGCTATCTAAGGAATCTACTTCTCACAACAGAACCGTCCTACTAGGTGGAAGTAAATATTATCATCTCCGCCTGAAGTTGAGGAAACCAAGGCTGCCAGTGGTCAAAACTGTTGTCGATGGTCATTATATCTTTGTGTTTGTTGGTAGAACTAAAATTTGCATTCCTCTATTAATAATCCAAGAACTCTGTCTCTAAAGCTTTAAGATAAACCACCTTTTTGGGGGGAATGTCTTGCCCAAATTCTCTTTCTTCCTCTTTCTCCTTGTAAAAAATTTATCTTTCTCCTCTGTTTCTATCACCATTTCTGTATGTCTGTTTTACAGGACCTGTCCTATCTTATTTTGTAGTGAAGATCTGTGTGTGTGTGTGTGTGTGTGTGTGTGTGTGTGATCTCCTCTTTCACCTTCTCAATTCAATAAGAACTTAAACCATTTCATTTTCAACTTTTATTTCTATGCAGATCCTTATATGAAGCAGATATTTAGGAAATGCATAACTGAACTAAAATGAATGAAATCAATTGTGTTGACCCAGTGCCTTCAAGAAACCAACAACAGAACATGGAGTTGGACTCAGGGTTTTCCTTAAACAATAATACTGTCCTTAAAATCTCATAGGGTCAAATAAATCGGACTCTCAAATAACAGATGTGTATTTTGACTCTACCTCTTAGATGCTTACCAGAACTGTGTTTTGGGGGTAAGTTACCTCAACTATCTGACTCTTCTCTTACACATAAAATGAGGAAAAATACTCACACAGCAGGTATGTTATGAGAACATAACATTTAGAGACCATTTATAAACATCTTGGCTCCTCATAGCTGGTTCAGTAGGTAAACAATCTGCCTGCAATGCTGGAGACCCGAGTTCAATTTCTGAGTCAAGAAGATCCCCTGGAGAAGGAAATGGCAACCCACTCTAGTATTCTTGCCTAAGAAATCCCATGGACAGAGGAGCCTGGTGGACTTCAGTCCATGGGGCCACAGAGCTGGACATGACTGAGTGACTAAACCACCTAAACACCATGGTAGTAATAAATGAGAGTTTTAGTCAGTAGGACACCTTCTATTATACAAAAGTATAAAAAACAGGAACCACAAACTCGTTTCCAGTTTTATTTTCCTGTTTTTTTTTTTTTTTTCCCAAGCAGATATTGAAATAAGAGTGAGAAATAAGTGAATAAACAGAATTGCTTCTAATTAGAGTAACTGTCAAGTCTTCTGTGAGGCTTTTGCAACCTTAGAAAATGCTCTAGGCATATGGGAAGGAGAGTGAACCAGTATTAGGTTAGAACCATGGCTAACAATCCCTACTTTAGTTTCATTGCAATTAGACTTTAGATAGTTGGTAGATGGAAGATGGTTAAGAAAATAAAATTGAAAAAGCTTGACCCAGAACAGGATGTAAGAGTGGAGTCCATGAAAATTGTGTTTTGGAGCATGGCATTACCTAACTCTCTAGTTTAAGAAGGAAAAGGTGCAGAAACTATCGCCATCATAAGCAAAGGAGCAACAAGAACAGAAAATAATATTCAGAACAGGCCATTTCAGAGAAACCATCCACTCTGAGTCTTACCTTGGCACTTGAGGGATTTTAGTTTAGTCTATGAAGCAAGGATTCCTGTATTATGTCTCCCAAATTTCAAAGGCAAGAAAAGTGAGCCTCGGAAGACAATAGAATGGTAAATTTACCTAACGTCTGCTAGTATGATATTTCTTAGATGATTTCTGATAAGGACAGTAATGGGCTTTACTTTTTTTTTATTTTTAATGAAGGTCATGCTGTGGAACAAAGTAATATAAATCATATTTCAGGGGGACTGAGAAATCTACTAAAGATTCATGTATTCAACATGTATTTGCTGAGTATATACCATGTGTCAAGAACAATGCTATAATGTTAGATGCGTGTTAAAGAAAAGACTTATTTTGTTCTCCTGTGTGCATGCTAAGTCCAGCCGTTTCAGTCATATCTGACTCTTTGCAACCCTCTGGACCATAACCCTCCAGGCTCCTCTGTCCATGGGATTTTCCAGGTAAGAATACTGAAGCTGATTGCCATTTCCTTCTCCAGGGGATCTTCCCGACCCAGGGATTGAACCTGCAACTCTTATGTCTCCTGCATTGGCAGCTGGGTTCTTTACCACTAGAGTCACCTGGGAAGCCTCATTTTGTTCTCAGATATCTCTTAGTCTATGAGAAAGAAAGATGAATAGACAATTACAGTTTGATGTTAGAAGTCCTCTGCTAGTGAGTTATATTTTTTTAACTCATTTACTTTTCTCCAACAGTTTGCAGATAGGTACGATTATTATCTCTAGTTTATTAAATGTGAAACTCAGAGAGGTAAACCTGCTTTTTTATAAGCAAGGAAGTATCAGAGCTGGAATTTGACCCTGCCTTCAAAGTTGATACTTTAAAATTTTAAATATGCTACAACCCTAAGATATTGTTAGAAATAGAATTGCCAGGATATCCGATCAAATTTGACCTCCGATAAATGATACATAATTTTAAGCATGAAAGTGTCCCATGAAATAATTGGTACATATACTAAAAAAAAAAGTGCATTGCTAATCTGAAATTTAAATTTAACTGGACACCCTACATTTTTATTTGCTAAGTCTGGGAACCATAGTTGGAGTACTAAGGAGTGTCACCTCGTCTGTCTTTGCATGGGAGAGATCAAAGACAGAGATGATACTTTATTTGATTTGAAAGTCATATTTTCTCCTAGCTTCATTTTCCTGTGTACTTTATTCTCCTTTTTTATTGAACTATAGTTGATTTACAATATTATATTAGCTTCAGGTGTGCAACATAGTGATTCAATATTTGTATAGGTTATATTCCATTCAAAGTTATTATAAACCATTGAGCATAATGCCCATGTCTCACAACACATCCCTAAGTTTATTTTATGCTTACAGAGTATAAAATGCACAGTTTGTGCCTCCTAATCTCCTACCCCTAGTATTTCCTGCCTCTCCCATTGGTAACTCTTAATTTATTCTCTGTATCTTTGAGTCTTTTTCTCTTTTCTTGTATTTCTTTATTTTTCAGATTCTACATATAAGTGATAAAGTACAATATCTGTCTTTCTCTGTATGATTTATTTCACAAATCTTAATACTCTACAGGGCTATTCATATTGGTGCAGATGGAAAAAAAAAATCCTTTTTTGTGAGTGAGTAATATTCCATTGTATGTATAATACCATATCTTCTTTTCCATTCATCTTTTGATGGGCATTTAAATTGCTTCCTTATCTCAGAAATTGTAAATAATGCTGCTATGAACATTGGGTGCATGTATCTTTTCGAATTTGTGTTTTCATTCTTCAGGTATATATTCCCAAGAGAGGAATTGTTGGATCATTTGGTTTATCTGTTTTTAGTTTTTGGAAGAAATCATTATTTTTCCATAGTGGCTGCACCAATTTATGTTCCCACCAACAGTATACTGAGATTCCCCTTTCTCCAAATTCTCACTAACATGTATTTGCAGATTTTTTGATGGTATCCACCCTGACAGGTATGAGGTGATATCTCAGGATGGTCTTAATTTGCATTTTTCTGATGTTTAGTGATGTTAAGCATCTTTTCATTTGCCTCTTGGCCATCTGTATGTATTCTTTGCAAACATGTCTGTTCAGGTCCTCTTAACCGTTTTTTGTTTGTTTTTTTTTTAATTTTATTTTATTTTTAAACTTTACATAATTGTATTAGTTTTGCCAAATATTAAAATGAATCCGTCACAGGTATACATGTGTTCCCCATCCTGAACCCTCCTCCCTCCTCCCTCCCCATACCATCCCTCTGGGTCGTCCCAGTGCACTAGCCCCAAGCATCCAGTATCGTGCATCGAACCTGGACTGGCATCTCATTTCATACATGATATTTTACATGTTTCAATGCCATTCTCCCAAATCTTCCCACCCTCTCCCTCTCCCACAGAGGCCATAAGACTGTTCTATACATCAGTGTCTCTTTTGCTGTCTCGTACACCGGGTTATTGTTACCATCTTTCTAAATTCCATATATATGTGTTATTATACTGTATTGGTGTTTTTCCTTCTGGCTTACTTCACTCTGTATAATAGGCTCCAGTTTCATCCACCTCATTAGAACTGATTCAAATGTATTCTTTTTAATGGCTGAGTAATACTCCATTGTGTATATGTACCACTGCTTTCTTATCCATTCATCTGCTGATGGACATCTAGGTTGCTTCCATGTCCTGGCAATTATAAACAGTGCTGCGATGAACACTGGGGTACACGTGTCTCTTTCCCTTCTGGTTTCCTCGGTGTGTATGCCCAGCAGTGGGATTGCTGGATCATAAGGCAGTTCTATTTCCAGTTTTTTAAGGAATCTCCACACTGTTCTCCATAGTGGCTGTACTAGTTTGCATTCCCACCAACAGTGTAAGAGGGTTCCCTTTTCTCCACACCCTCTCCAGCACTTATTACTTGTAGACTTTTGGATCACAGACATTCTGACTGATGTGAAATGGTACCTCATAGTGGTTTTGATTTGCATTTCTCTGATAATGAGTGATGTTGAGCATCTCTTCATGTGTTTGTTAGCCATCTGTATGTCTTCTTTGGAAAAATGTCTATTTAGTTCTTTGGCCCATTTTTTGATTGGGTCATTTATTTTTCTGGAGTTGAGCTGTAGGAGTTGCTTGTAGATTTTTGAGATTAGTTGTTTGTCGGTTGCTTCATTTGCTATTATTTTCTCCCATTCTGAAGGCTGTCTTTTCACCTTGCTAATAGTTTCCTTTGTTGTGCAGAAGCTTTTAAGTTTAATTAGGTCCCATTTGTTTATTTTTGCTTTTATTTCCAATATTCTGGGAGGTGGGTCATAGAGGATCCTGCTGTGATGTATGTCAGAGAGTGTTTTGCCTATGTTCTCCTCTAGGAGTTTTATAGTTTCTGGTCTTACGTTGAGATCTTTAATCCATTTTGAGTTTATTTTTGTGTATGGTGTTAGAAAGTGTTCTAGTTTCATTCTTTTACAAGTGGTTGACCAGATTTCCCAGCACCACTTGTTAAAGAGATTGTCTTTTCTCCATTGTATATCCTTGCCTCCTTTGTCAAAGATAAGGTGTCCATATGTGCATGGATTTATCTCTGGGCTTTCTATTTTGTTCCATTGATCTATATTTCTGTCTTTGTGCCAGTACCATACTGTCTTGATAACTGTGGCTTTGTAGTAGAGCCTGAAGTCAGGTAGGTTGATTCCTCCAGTTCCATTCTTCTTTCTCAAGAT